>NC_056737.1:1858508557-1858518557 GCF_019279795.1 Protopterus annectens
AAACAAAATATCTAAGGCCAAGATGTCATTTAGGAAAAACACTAAAATAGCTATTTTTGTCCTACTGCTAATCATTATCACATTGAGATGCCAATAACTACCTCAAGAAAATAATCCAACCAGGTAATCTCTTAAGGGCTTTTGTCCATCCAGGCACTAAATCAAATGCTGTTTAATGAATATTTCTGTTAAGCACTTTAACAGACTAATTCATTAGACAGTTTAACAAAAGGATTCATTAACAGTCAAAAACACTTAACAGACTCTACTGCAGTTGTTACATCCACTTTAAAGATTCCTTTTTGATTTTATCTATTTATGGAAATATAACACTTAGGCCTAATCAATACAACCAGGATGTCCACGTATCATTAGCTATGGTATATGCCAAATCTAGTTCCAGTGAGATGATGGATCCAATCTAGACTTTTTAAGATAGTCATTCCAAAAAGTTTTTTTTACAGCAAATTGTATTATGGGTAACTGTTTTCTGACTGATACACATATTAACCTGCCTACTGTTAGATGCAGGCCTAACTCCTATCAACAAGTGCTCTACTTATCTTTATATGTATAAGTCAAGTCTAGTTACCCAACACCTAGTACTTGAATTACTTTGCTTCTTTTAAACTTCTGTCATCAAGGAAACCAACATGTTCAATCATCTTGTTAAGTCAGTGTGACAACGCTATATTTCTTGAGAAAATGTAACAAGTACGTCATATTTACTGGTAGGCCATCTTTATTGAGCTTCTCTAACTCCCCCTGCAAGAGATGCAATTACTTTCACAAAACGGAGGCTCATTTCTCTACTCCATACACTGTCACTGTATAATATCAAACCAGCATATGCTGATAGGCTTAAATATCCCTGCCTGAGCCTCCTAGGCACTGAACTAGCAAACCTTGGCTCCCTAAGAACACACCTGTATCTTTACCCACACCTGCACTTACACATACATCTCTTGTGAATCACCATAACTGCAAGCCCTTGATTTTAAGATCACTTAGGCATGTGCACAATATAATTGTTTGTAATTGTGAGTAAACCACACTGAGATAAAAAAGTCATCCTCTCATCCTCATGACATCTTTTATTACAGTGAACTCTCTACCAGAAATGCGTATCACATGAAATGCAGTTTTCTGTAGCATGCTATTGGTATTTAAAGCAATATTCTTCATAACCTTCACTGATATTATTAAAACTATAGTACAATTTAACTAGAAAAGTAACAAACTGCAAAACTAACTGTTACAGTATAAACACATTTTTTGCAGGAACACTTTACCCCTACCATGTTTCTACATGGAGAGCTGTGCCTTCCACACCCCTGCTAAGTATATATACTAGTTTAAGACATAGCATTCATTTACAAGTCAACTTATCAAGTGAAAAAACCTGGTATGGCTGATCAAAAAGTAGTTTATTTCATGAACCAGCTTTTTTTTCTGTACTAGATCCCTGTATACTCAGAATCAGGGAATGTGCCCTCTCCCCACTCTAGTACATTCTTAGATTTTGATATATATATATATATATATATATATATATATATATATATATATATATATATATATCTTTAACAGACTGATGTAGGAGGGCACAGGATCTTCTCCCCCTGCAAAAATATGTTGTCTTGCTTTTCATTTTAGTTTCTGATTAGTGATTGACCAGTTGTGTTCCAGTGCACTGTTCAAGATGCTGATGTTTCTATGACTGTACTTACATACCAAGCATGATTGCTGCATATCTGAGTAGGGAAAATGGTCCAAGTTATTGTGAGTACATACTTAGCAGATACCTCCTTGCCACATTTGTTATTTTTTCAGTTTTAGCAGATCATAATTCCATTTCTTTGAATTATCATATATACCTGTGTATAAGAAGTTATGATTCTTTCCCAGACAGTAGGATATTTGTCTCTGCATGTGAATGGTAGCAGATAACACAAGTGAAGAAGTTTAAGAGGAGGGACAGTGTCATTAGATTAACCAAGAGGGGAGTACAGTAGTAGCAGTATTGCAGGTATTATACCATCCTATGGTAGCAAATGAAGAGCTGAAACACAGCTTAATGCTTTGAAGTTATAGGCAGTCTATTTCTTCATCCCCACCTATGGTCAGAAGCTTTGGGCACTGTCAAAAAAGATGATGGACATAAACAGCGGAAATTATATTACTTAAAAGAGTTGCTGTGGGCACTCTGTGTCTCTCTCTCTCTCTCTCTCTCTCTCTCTCTCTCTCTCGCTTTCTCTGACAGAGTGCAGCTTTCAGTAATCTGCAAAGATAATGGAGTAGAACCATTGCTTCTCCTGGATGAGACAACTCATGTGAGGTGGTTAGAGTACCTGATGAGGACATCCGTTGGAAACTTTGGTGATGTATCACACATATCCACTGTGTGAAGGCCCCAGGGCACACCGAGAAAATTTTGCTGCAATTGTGTCTTAACTTCCTTGGAAATGCCCAAGGATCATGCAGCATAAAGTGTATACAATTGATGGTGGGGGGAGCATAAATTGGCCTCATAAGTGGTTTAAGAAATGGATTGACGATTGAGTGCAGATGATTTTTCTTACGGCTTTTTCCTGCTTCTTCATTCAGTCCATTAGCTAAAATGTCTAGCTGTAGCTGCATCTTAATGATCTTGTCTTACAGATACACAGACACATGCGTGCACACACAGTCACACACACAGCGCAGTCACACACACACACACACACACACACACACACACACACACACACACACACACACACACACACACACACACACACACACACACACATTCACAGACTCTGACATGATGACTGTTCACATGTGGTTTAATACTACAGTAAGACACTGCTGTGAAATGACATCATAAAATTAGAACCCAAATCCAGGCTTCAGTTTACCAAAAGACTAAGCTATTATTATGGTCCTTGTGAAGTTAAAAATTATGTACCACTTACTGTGTCTTAATTTGATGACCATTCTGACCGATATAAATACACATATATGATTCCATTTTGTAATGTATATTTTATCATGTCATTTATTTCTGTACCACATAAACAACCTAGGTTCAAGTAATAAACTCACAGAATCAAAGAAAATACAAGACAATTGAGTCTTACAACCAGCTACACCTTGCCAGTACCTGTCCTTAGACTGCACCCCTTACCTCTAGGAATTCCAGGTCAGTCAAGCCTGGGGTGCATTTGTGAGAACCCATGTTATCATCCAGCGCTGGTTCGAAGTAGGATAGTATATCACCCTGTTTAATATGCAGGAGGAGTCTCTCCCAGAGAAAGCTGAGGTGCTGTCTTAAGAACCTCTCTCTGCACTATGATTTATCTATCTGCAGGTGAAGATTTAAGTCCCCCTACCTGGTATTAGTAGGATTTTTTATTTAGTGGGGATACCACTGATCCAGGACTGCAGAGTCCCTAATGTCATTGGAACAAGGCATAGATATCCTTGCAGGAGTATAGAAGAATAAAAGCACAGTGCTTTCAGTCTTTCTTGTTAGCTTACAGTTTTTAGGCTGGTGATGATCTTAGTTATGATCCTCTGGTGCTTTTCCAGTTGTTTGATATGCCTAGTGGGAAACATTCCAAAGGGGCCACAGTATTCATTAATAGGCTTAATCAGTGCTGAATGCTAAAGAAAAGAGACCTCTATAGACCTGGATAATATTGCCTTGACATTAAGCTGTGCTAAGTAGAAGAAAGTTCTGAGTTCTGTCACATGATAAAAGATTGAAGGTTCTTAACAGCATTCATATTTTGAAGTTGAGTTATTGTCTATGCTCTATTCCTTGGAGAGAGGTTGTCTCCAAATGTGACCAATATTGCACTTCCTGGCATTTCATTTGAGCTCATTTTTAGTGCATCAGATAATGAGTGTAAGTTCTTTCAGAAGGATTTGGGTGTCACAGAGGGGCTTAACACTAACTCCTGGTTTGCAGTCATCTGCAAACTAAGTTAATCATAGGTCTAGATTTGCGGCCTAGATAACTGAAAAGTAAATGCCTGACAGAAGGGGTCTCAGCACTGAGTCTTGTGGGCTACCACTGGTCCAGCCACACTATGTGCTCCATTAAGGAGATGTTAATGAGCTGTTTCCTGTCATCCAGTAGTGGAAGGTTTGATTCCCTTAGCCTCCATTGCCTAACTGTGTGACCTTGAGCAAAAAAACAGACATAGCTTCTGGGCCAAGTCTGAAATGGACTGTGGAGATCTGTGCTCTACAAAGAAAGTGAATATGAATAAATAAATAAAATAAATACTCCCTGATGTGCCACCTGAAATGCATAATGTGTGAGTTATGTCTTTCACTCAATTTGCTATCCATATTACCATGAGGTGATCTATTTTAATGTGTTACGCCTATTATGTTTTCTGCTTGGATGGTGTCAAAGGATATGGTCAGGTCAAGGTATGGCATGTAGACAACATGACTACCTCAAAACAGACTGTGTTAGTCTCTCAAAGAAGTTAGCCAAATTCATTAGAGAGGATCTACCTTTACATAATCAAACTGCTGCGGTTCTACTCTAATGCGATTTTTGATGCTATAGTTTATCAAGTAAGTTATAATTAATTCCATAACCTTGCAGGTAAGACTCATTAAGCTGAAGGGCCTTTAATTTCCTAGACTGGTAACATGACCATCCTTATGGACTGGTATCACCACTTGTGTGTGACAAACCTCAGGAACAAACTCTGTAGTTAAACCTAAGTTAAAGAGTTTGAGGAGTGCTGTGTTAAGGCAAGTTTGGTATTATTGATTAAACAGACAGGTATATTATCCGATCCCATGAAAGGAATATTTTTTTGTCTTGGAAAGCCCCTTTAGTTTGTGTTCTTCAGTATTTCAGGGTATGTGGACTTTGGACATCAGTTTCTGGTCTAAAATTCACACTAAATTTGTTTCCAATATGTTAGCTATGCATAGTGGGTCAAAACAGATTTTGACTATGTTCAGAGCAATGCTGGATGTTATTTCTTAGCCTCCTAATGTAGCTAAAGAAGGATTTGCAATTTTCTTCTGTTTCAGATATTCATATTATGAAGTAACCCAGAAATAAGATGTTATTAAGACTGAAACATGTGTCTGTTGGGTAGATGAAGATAATATGAAGAGTTAACAAGATTTATAAAATGCACTTTATACATTTTTAATATGGCTGCATTAATCATTACTAGCCATAATCTGATGAAACGGAAAAAGCAAATACTCTGTATCCATGCACAATGTGATGTTGAGTACTGTAGAATTACTAATGGGATCAATATGATTGTATTTACTTTTTGTGTAAAAGAAGAAATACAGAGACTATTAGCTTTGTCATAAAATTTTGAAAATATTTAAATATGCAATACTTTACTTTTACATTGTGGTGCTTCATTTTAGTACTCACAGATAAAAGGAAGTGGAGGTAAACATTCCCCAGTAAAAATCAAGCTTGCATTTTGTAAGCTGTCGTTCAAGTGATCTGCATGATACTGCATTACTGAGAATGCAAAACTGTGCCCAGAATAAATGGTATTTCAGCCAGAAAAAGCATGAATGCTTGTTGCTGAGAATGTGTCAGTCCATTTGTATTTGTTTGCTGACAGCCAAGAATGCTCAGAATGGTATTTACAGAATCTGAGACATTGAACCAGATTTCAGCAAGGTGGTTTACTACCTAAACTAGCTTTCCTAATCCACTTGTCTTTGTAAGTTGCTCTAAGTAATCAGTTCTGTCATAAAATCTTAATGGCATTTCTGAAATTTTTGACTTACAGCCTACACTTAGATATGCGCATGCACACTTTCACACAGCAGATGTGCAGTTCTTACTTCACACATTCACACAGCAGAAGTGTACTGGTTATTTTAAGAGAATATTAACATATTTATATATAAGTTCAAACTAATAATTTCAAAGATGCTAAGCAGAAGCCGTCATATATTAATATATGTATGAGGGCAACACACACACACACACACACACACACACACACACACACACACACACACACACACACACACACACATGCACTTAGTCGTTTTAATATGAAAAGCACATAAACTGTGCAACTTTGTAGTTAGAGTTAGCAACCAGAGAAATGTGAAGTACAGCCAATAAATATGATGATACAGAAGATGTGAGCTCCTGCTTAAATTAATTAATATGCAGACATATTCTGGATTTTTATATTTCAGGCTTCTCTTTTCAGTTTTAAGCCTTTTCTGCTCAATTTTTCATTTTTTTGCTTTAGAATTTTATGTTCGGGAGTTATGAAACAATATTTTAGCCAGGGGCAGCACAACTGTACAGCAGTCGACAATGCTCCTCCCAGCAGTGGTTCTCCATTTCAGCTGATGTGTGGAATCTATCACCTATGGTGATCCTCCAGATTTCTTATAGCTATACATTCCATATGCATATGTGTGTGTGTGTGTGTGTGTGTGTGTGTGTGTGTGTGTGTGTGTGTGTGTGTGTGTGTGTGTGCATGTGTGTGTGTTTATCCTGTGGCAGACTGATGGGTGCTGGTATAGACTTCTACTGTACTATAACATTTAAGTGGATAAGAATATAATCAGAATGAAAAAATGAATTTTATAGCAAATGCATGCCGTCATCAGGCCAAGAAAGAGAGTCATCTATTTTTATCTCTTTCTGGTGTATTCTTCCCACTAAAGGAATGGTGTAATCTTACATTATCTATATGAATAAAGTGGTAAACAAATACCACACTTTGTATGGTCAGTGCTTACTTCTAAATATATCCTGTAGTATCACAAACCATTGCTGGATCTACTTAGAAACTCTTAAGGCTATTAAAAGTAGATATCAATCAGCAAGCAGAATGACAAAAAAGTTGTCAGCTATCCCTGTGCCTCATTGATAAGGATCTATAATAGTTAAAAACATTTTCAAAACTTGTCTGAAGTAGGTTTCTCCAAGTAAAAATTGTTATTCCTTCCTGATGTTTTCCTGTTGGAGACCTTTGAGTTTGTCATCTTACCGACATGTATCTTATAATAGGCAGACATTATAAATTACAGCCATGAATGTGTGTCTTTGTCAGAATGAATTATGAGGTCACCAGTCTGTTTAGCTATCTTATCAACAAAAATCAACAGATTAATCCATGCTTGACTTAATGCATGTGTGTAGCATTCTAATGTACAATGTACAACTGTCATAACAAAAAAATCTACTTTTTATTCGTAGTTCCTTTGATACATACATTTGGCCTTTAGCAGGCTAAAGGGGAAATAAAAAAACTTTGCAGAACTGAGCTGAAAGTCAAAGTTAGAGATATACCAAAAGGATGTTGTTGAAAAAGTCCCAAAGAAAGAAAAAAATACAAAAAAATCCACACAAATACACACACAATCACAAATACTGGAACGTTCACACACAGTTAAGGTTAACACACAACCAAAAACAGCAACAAAACAACATGGTGGTCTGGCGCTTTCATCTGCAAGAAAGGCAGATTTCATCAGAACCACAAACATAATACTCAATAGCTTTTTATAGTTGATTTTGGCACCAAAAATTCATTGGATGTAAACAAAGTTAGAGATATATAGTTTAATTCCATCAGGTTTCCTTAATGTTAACATGAAATTAGTTGATCAGAAGGTTTCATTTACTACTGCTTTAATAAAAGTATTTGTGTTATTAACAGCAACATCATGAAACTGTGGAAGGTATTATTATTATTATTTTTATATTTTATTCTTTACATGGCACCTTTTTATAATTATATAATGTGGTTTGTGTAAGTGTTGTAGACCATCCAATTTAAGTTTTCCATAAAAAAACTGTGCATCTGACTGACAGGATGATAACTGGGTAATTGCAGTTACTGTCAGTTTGTGACACTGCAATAATAGTCAATGAAGCTGTGCACAGCAACTACCATGCTGTTTTCATACATATTTTGAAGCAATGCTTGCAAAATGGTTAATGGGGTTGAGAGAAAGGCAGGTTTCTTACTTTCCTCTTCATAACTTTCCTCTTCATATCTTTTTATGCAAGCTCACTTTAAATTTTCACACTTGATGCTATAGACCGTATTTCAATGGCATTCTGATCCACACATTGTAAATCACTATCAGAAGATTAAAAGGACAGTTAAGTGAGACATTTTGTTTCCCTGATAGGTGACAACTACTTTGTGGTTACCAGTGCCCCACATTATGGACTACATCAGTGATGACGAACCTATGACACATGTGTCAAAGGTGACACATCACAACATTTTGGGTGACACCAGTGTTAATCAACACCTGAGTTGCCAAAGAAACTGAATAAACAAAAATTCAAGATATATGTGACCCTGCACTTATCTATTAAAATTCACCAACAAAAAAGTCATTAATTGATGTTAATCAAATCAAATGCAATGTGTTCCATATTTTTTCAGTTCAGTTATAAATACTATTAAAAGTAGGTAAAGTTTTTTGGTGCACTATTTTAAGCCCAATTATCAGTGTACATATTGTTTTCTCTATTGTTGTAAGTCATTGATTTTTCTTTTATTTTTATAATACATAGCAGCACACATGATTGGACTGTATTTTTTTAAATAAATGAATATGTAAAGAATTGTTTCTCTTTTTTTTTTTTTTTTTTTTTTTTTTGGGGGGGGGCATGCCAGCAAAGTCAAGATAGGCATTTTCCAAATTTTGATACCCCAAGCCCAAAACGTTCTACATCACTGGACTACATGAATGCTGCTGCTATACTAGAGAGCTTTGTTGCTTTCGGGGCTGGCTCGTGGTACTGGCTGCTGAGCTGCAGCCCCCACCTCCTTCCCAGTGATTAAAAGGAAAAGAAAAAAATGCATTTTAATTAACTTTTTTTTCCTTTTAGAATAGAATACAACTGCCATTACTACTACTGTTACCGATATCAGAACTATAAGCATGACCAGATTTCCAATACCTTTTACTCTATACAAAAAAAAAGAAATCTTGCTACTTATTCTGCTACATCTACTCCTAAATGGGAAAAATGCAATCATAGTTTATTATTGGAGCATCAGAGAAAACTGTCTCCCTAGGTTGCAGTGTAAAGCAGCGATGAACTATTTTTATTGGCTCAGGCTGCTTCAGGTGATTGACTCAGACTGAAGCTACCTGGGACTGAAAGTGATATATGGAAGTAATGTACGTTTCTTTAGTTTTGTATCTGATTTTTCTTGTATTTTCTCTGCCCTCTGTATATACCTCTTGATCTCTTAGCTCAAGAAACTGGAAAGCCTTAGCATATATTAAGAAAAGAAAATCCAGGCAACTGGACTTTTTTCCATTGGTATATGCTCGATTTACAACAGGCACGCTGGTTGGGCTGAACAATCCGTGTGCACGTTTTTGAATGTTAGTGACCTGTCATCACATAATACTATTTTATTTATGACAAAGACAGTTTAAGAGCATACACAGTAAAATTTTAGCCTTTAAGTAACATTATAGCTATCTTTACATTCTAACAGTATCGTGCTTTCTCAGCACTTTGTATTATTGCTGTTATTACACATAATGGTTAAATCAAAACATTCATCTCACACTAATCTCCAGCTCAGACATACCAGTTTAAAATGCTAACATTTTGGTTTTCCTTCTCTGTTTAATTAATCTTCCAATTGATCTTCATTGTATTTCTGCCCCGTCACTCTCATGCCTCTAAACTGTCTGAATTTCAAACTTTACTTTTTTTCAAAAGAACAAAAAGAAGAAGAAATGGAGATCTTCCTTTCTCCAGTGCTTGCTTTCCAAAGCACCGATGTACTGCATAAGCATGGGAAAGTAAGTCCCATACGCATATGCAGTACAGCAAGAAAGCAGCAGCATACGAAAAAAAGTCGAACATCACGGCACCATTATACAAAGACATTATTTAAGAAAAGTAAGTAATTTCTTTCTTAAATAGTGTCATTGTATGATAGCAATAATTGCCCTCATGATTAAATCATACCAACCATGGGTAAATCTTCAGTATAAC
>NC_056737.1:1858521057-1858656057 GCF_019279795.1 Protopterus annectens
AAGACAGAGGTCAAATATTAATGCAGTTGAGTTTGCCATTGTGTAAGCTTTAAGACAAACCTTGCACATAGCTTCATTTTAGAGTTATTGATACAACTATGAACATGCAATGTTTGATGCCTAGAGGTGTCAGTAGGAGGTAACTGCAGATGCACCTGGAGCATCACTTGGATGTAATGAGGCAGGAGGTTATGATTTATACAGAAGCTTGGATGTGTACTGCAAAGAACAATGTTCTGCTTAAGTATGGAAAGTAAATAAATCTGTAACCTTATGCAGAAGATCATCATACTGATTTCAGCAAATATATTCAAACTGATAAAAATTAGAATTGCATCCAAATAATGGACATAGCCCTGATTTTTTAAAGTATTATTTTAAATAGTTAACAAAGGCTTTTGCTAGTAAACATTGCAATTGCATTCAAAGTTACAGTATTCAACACTGATGCAGCAAGGTCAGTACAGTGTGTTGTTTTTTTGCCCACAATCTCTTTAAATTAAAATTTATGATGCTTTGTTTTGTGTTCCACTGTGTACCTTATTGTCTTTCTTTAGACCTCAGTTATGACTGAACTAGACCCAACAACCCTAGTTAATAAAACGAACAAATAACTCAAATAAATATAGAAAATGCATACAGAATGATGGTAGTGATGGTTAGTGGTTAATTATCTACTCAATAAAAAGAGCGCACTGCATTTCTTTTCACAAGTAAGACTAATTTAAATATAATCACTTTGAGGCTATTCAGAAATAATTATTGCACAATTTAATCTGAAATAGTTTAGTGACTGGTGATGCAAAGTGTGAGGCTGATTCAAAGACACAAGTAGGGTGACTAGGCTGTACTGCACATGACATACAAATTATTGCATAATGACATGCAAATAAGAGACATCATGCTAATTAGAGCCATCACTTATGCAAATGATGAAATCAAACATGCTAGAGTGTACTAATGTACAAAGTTAACATGAAGGACCACTGCAGTCATCTGCTCTGAATGCCAGGATTTTCTAGTGTACAGGGACTTCACATCTATAATGTTGCTAGAAGTAGCAAAACCATTAGCAGAGCAACAAGTGTTACTAGCTGCTTTTGAAGACAGTGTCTGAGATGTTGCTTATTGTCACCCTCCATATGACTACCAGCAGCTGATATACCATCACCCTATGACCAGGACCTTGTTGACAATTACCATGTGGAGAGACACCATATGGGTGTCAGTAGATGTGCTATTCCCATATGAAATAAACTTTGTTAGTAGAATGCTTACCTAAGTGGACACAGTGGTTTGTGTAGCAATAGTCATCCTTTCTTGTAGACTTTTCAGCATCGGACAGGTGAGATGTTAGGAGTGCCATGGGTGTCAGCTTTGCATATCCTACAACAGTTTGTTAAAATGATGCTGCAGCAGGTGGAGGTGTATATATGGAGTCCATGGACAGCAGAAGAGAGAACCACCATTATAAAAGTCTTCTACTACATAACTAATTTTCCTGTAAGTTGTTTTACTGGTCTTCATTACAAGATGCATTTGTATTGTGCTTTAAAAAGCAATGCATATCTTTCATTTGCCTCATATTTTGACCAGTATTTCAAACATTGTTTGATTTTCTGCAATATCAGTGAGGATTAAAGTTAGTCAAAATGGTAGACATTACCACTTATTTTTCTGAAAATTCATGTTGATGCAAAACGTATTGTTCTGTTAACTTTCTAGGTAAATTAGGATAATATAAGTGCTTCATTTCCAAGTGAATTAGAGTTGTATTTTAAAACTGTCGTTGATGTTGGACTTCTGCTGCTTATTCTGTTAGCTTTATTTCCAAGAGCTATGAGACAGCCTGTTCATTCAGTTGACTGCTATTGTGCTTTTTTTCTGAAATACTATAACAGTAAATGGAACATATAATTTGCATATAATTTGCAAGTGTAGCCATATTTGTTTTGGTCTCGTGTAGGCTCTAATTTTAAAGGTTATGCCCCCCTCCTCCCGAGAGAGTACATTTATACACTGGGCTGGATTCCATAAATGTTGCTGAACTTGGTGCAGTCTGCCAAGCTTCACACGGGATTTGTGGCTAATCAGGTAATATGCAAATATGCTCCAGTCTACGGAAAATACCTCAGCATAAGGCAGCCAGTGATGTCAGCACAACCACAATCAATCATGTCAAATATGAATTTAAAGAAAAATTGTTCGTAAAGTAATATATGTATGTGCATTATCAATGCACATCAACAGAAGGTATACAAGCCAGAAGGAACTTTCAGTAATAAGTATAAAGTACTAAATGAAGACAAATGTGCATCAGCCATTATTTCTGAAAAGTGACAAATATTTGCAAGCACGTACAGATATCTTTATAATATATAGATGGATATATGCAAATAGCCATCACAATTTGCAGAATCCAACTTAATCAGAAAAAAACATTTCTAGTAAAGAAATTATGTAAGGTGAGGGACAATCACAGCTATATTACCATGGCTAACAGTAGCTAACAACAGGTAGGGGACATATGCAGGGAAACAAAGTAGATTACACACCCAATTTATTTATTTTACATTTGTTTACCAAGAAAGTCCGACTGGACACATGCCCATTTTCAGAGGAGGCCCGGGAAGAAAAGCTCCACAATACAATACAGTACATGAGAGAAGAGAAAAAAATAGAGCATACCTATAGCAAACATATACAATATATTAGAGATTAACAATTCTTATAGTAGACAATCATTGTGGCACATAATAACTTAAAACAGCATTTGTATTATTTTTACAGATATAAGTTTTGTCAAGTAAATATCAACAGGTTCACAAACTTTCAGGGGAACTGTTTATACTTAGCTATATACAGAAACATTCTCTTAGTTTGGGTTAGCCTGGTGAGTGGCATGAACATAGTCAGTCACTTAAATAGTGGGTTTTCAGGAGTTTTTTTAAATGAATAAAGGAGGTGGTAGAAGCTTGGTAGTGTGTTCCAGGTTTTGTCAATGATGCTGGTAAAGAGGGATTTACCGGCATCATTTCTATGTTGGATGACACCCAAGAAAATAGGGTGATAGAAAACCAGATGGGGTGATGGTGAAGAAGAGAGGCACTCAATAGATATGAAGGACTAGGAAGGACAGTCAGAGGGACATGTGCATTGTTTTTTCTTTACTAAGACTAGGTCCCATTTTTTTGTTTTTTTGGAAAATAGAATGAATAGGGGAAAAAAAGACATGGAAAGAAGAGGTAACAAAAGGGCAGGTACAAAGATGCAGCACTAGACATGACAGACAAACATTGGAAATACAGATAAAGGACAGGTAAGGTACACAGACAATACACATATAGATTTTACAACACGGTTGAAGGAAAAATGACAAACCGGGAGGTATGCATACCAACCGTAGTGAAATCAAAAAATGCATATTTACTAATGCACAAATCAGTGCTGAAATGTTGTAAACTGTGTGGCAGTCTTACTAGATTGTGTAGAACCAATGTTTGGTGAGTGTGTGCTAGGCAACAATAACCGGGGAGTGCCATCAGTGCAATACAGAGTGGATACTGATGGGGTTGGGAGGATGGCCTAATGGTTAAGGTGTTTGCCTTACAAACACAAGGTGCAGGGTTTGAGTCTTACAAGGGATAATTGGCTAGGCTTAAAATGGCTCTCAAGGGCAGTTAGCCTAGTACTAATCTATGAACCTATAAACACTGAAGAAATCTACTTAGTTGCCATCAATTTGTGTGCATATGCCTTCCATATGGTAACCATAATGGTGGCACAAGGTCATGTTTTACCAGAGCACCTATGTTATAATGATCATACATGCATATAGGCATATTCCATGTACATATGTGAAGCATGTAGTCCAAAGCTATAACGGAGAAGAGAGATGGACAACATAAGCCCACATCATCGAGGAATGGCCAACAAGAGAAACTAGGACAGCAGGACAACCATAGCTAAGAAGACGCAGTGCACATGAGTCCACAACACAAGAAGGGATGCAAGTCCTCGCAAGGTACATTGAAGCAAATGGCCAACATCAAATATATGTGCATAGTGTATTGGGGATGGCTATAAACATGTCTGTGTACAAAGGACACACACAACACATTAATATGCAACAGGTAAACAGCAAATGACATGGATATGCAACAAAAGTAGTTTTGAGCATACCTATATACTGACAACCAAACATAATACAACAAGTGGCATGATTACCATTACTGATATAAATATAACCATACATGTGTAGGACTGATCAAAGGACAAAAATTGAACAAGTGCATTTAACCAGTTACATATTACAAATGTGGCTGTCTGTCAGTCATATTATGGCCATACACATATACATCCATGTAAATCAGTGCATATGTACTACAAATGCACACACATGGACATCTATGCTAACCCATATATACATTTCCTAATATAAGTTTTGTTCAAAATGAGTGGTTAGTGCTATAAGCAAGATATGGCCAAAAAATGTGCCATGAATTATTCTGAACAAATCATCACCTCCACATATTCAATAAGGGACCAATGAATGCCAGTGCAGTATGTGAAGGATACATGTTTAGATGTATCTGACACAGTACTTTAAAACAAAATGGCACAATAATTGCTGATACATAGCACGTGCAAGGTTATTCTGCCAGTGGGACAGCATGACCAAACAATGTTGCATAAAGTACAAAAGCATGGAAATATCATGTTGTTGAACTGAGATAAGACAGCAAAAATGAATGTACAAATGGCTGCAATACATGCACATGGATAACATGTGCAAATAAACACACTTGACTCATCTCACTGTGTTATGTGAGAAGAATGATAATAATGTAGTATGTGAGTTTCTGTCATCTCTTCTAAGTATATACAGGAACAACAAATGCAGAACAGGCATGTCTCACCCACATTATACTAACTGCAACAGTCATATCTGTCACATACAGGGCCTGGGTGCATTAGACATAACAATATTACTCTGCACTGCATGCCCAAGGGTAGGCACAGGAGTAGCATCCCTGCCAGTATGGAGCAATGTATGCAGTAATGAGAGCATATGATGGTCATGTAAATAATAATAGTAATGCATGTGTCATTTGCTAATGTGTGTCATACTGTGGCAGCAAGATAAAGCCACATAGGACCTGATGTATGCAGTGTTATGATGCAAGTCCAAAAAGCATGATAGGAATATGGGATGTGTGCACAACTGTGCCTGAGCCATGAAAATTTGAATATGGAAAACACTATGGTGGCAGTTTGTGGACCAAACAGACAATACCTACATTCTTGAGGAATCACCATGATGGGGTCAAACTTCATGAAAGATCTTTCTAGCAGTCTCCCAGAAGGAGTCACACATAATTTCTTTCAGGACATGGTGCAGGCTATCAGTTAGATCACTCATCTGTGTCTGGCACATGTCTGTCACTACATCCCAGATCTATTCCCAAAAGTCATCAGCTTGGCATGGTGGCGGACATAATCGACACTGAGCTGTAGGAATAATGGCACATACAGGTCCCATTCTGTTGTTATCATCATCATCATTATCATCACCCTCATCATGGTCATTATCGTAGTCCTCAAAGTTTAACTAGGCTAGTAGTGATCTGGCATGCCATTGTCCAATTGTTGAGGTGCCACAGGTCCATGCTCTGTCACATTTCAACACAGAAACAACATTTTATTCATATATAGTAAGTATTAACCTAAAAACAATGAATAAATGAAAATTCAGATAAAAATTACATAACCTACAGCTTGGCTTAATCCAAGTATAACACCTTATTTGATTTCAGGAAAATATCCAGTCCATACTCAATTACAAAATGGTGTGTAACAAACATCACAGTTGTTGTTTGTCTTTTCGGCTTTTAACAAACATCACAGTCATATGCCAAATATGTCTGAAAGCACAATCATTGATAAGGCATGCACATAAATGCATACACCAGTTAAAATATATATTTGTTGCATATGTATGAAAGCAAACATCATATACATTGTGTGACGCTGTACAATATGTTGCTATGAAAAGCCTGTTACAAAACATGCCAGTAGTCATAAGCATATGTATGGTATAACAAGCCACATATTGCACAATGCACAATAAATGTTGCTGAAGCATTATGAAGTTCCTGGAAAGGTGGTTATTCTTGCAATACTGATATGTATGTGGATGTAATACACATGGCAAGTCATCCTGTATTGCTACATCTGTCTACTGCTTCACACTATGTATTTATGTGTGTCACATATTACACTCAGCCTTAAAGGCAGACATCTGAAACAACTATGTATTATTGTAATGTCAGATGAGCACCAATATAACTGTAAGGAGATTATATGATATGCAGGTAATAAGATCAGAACATATCAAATAGGATATGTGTAATGTCTGCCCAATTTATATCACAGTATGGTACATTTGTTGTGCTACAGCAACAGTCACCAGACTTGGCCCATAAGGTTTATTTATGTGTTGTATAACAAAAGACACAAAGTTGTGACAATAATAAGTGTAACATCATGATTATGCAACATTCTAAATGTCATAATATTCATATGCTGATGATATAAATAGAAGGCCATGAAGGGGTCAGTGTGCCCATCATACGTTTTCCTTAATTTATTCTGGTACATTACATGACATGCAGTATTTGTACATTTACTGCTGTATTAGCGTTCAATATACATACAAAGCACATGTGTACAACACACAGACATATATATCAATAAGTTTCAAGAAGTGTATGACATACAGCTCTAGGATGCAACACTGACATGGGACTGGATTCCTAAACACTTAAACTAGCGAATGTTAACTCCGATACTCACAGCAGCTCTTTAGAAATGTGACTGTGGGTATATGTTTGCTACAAGATATAAACCACATACTATGAGGGCAACTCCTTAAAAATATAGGCCCTGTTTGTTGCCCAGTCATTACTCTATGTGTGCTTCACACATTTATGTTGCTGTGTCAATATAGCATTTGAATTTCTACTATAGCTCATTAGCATACGTAACTGTTTCATGTTATATACTATGGTTAAAATATGCACATCAAAAATATGTTGATTAACACTCAATGGTATGCTTAAATCATATATGCAAATGAGATGAACAATGCAACATCATTAATGGGTAACATCACAACATTATATAATGAGTGGAAATTCAAAGCTTTGAACAACTGGACAGTAAAAAGCACAGCAACAGCATGTAACAGCTAGAAATTATGTATATGACACACATACACAACTGCCCCCCCCCCAATGTATCCCTTTCACTACTTACATTTGTATTATGCTGCATCTGTACTTGCAGAGTTAAAACATAATGATGATCATGAATATATATGCAACACCTCAGACATAAAATAAAATATAGGACTGGTCTGTGGTGCATCAAAAACATGAAACCATATGAAAGGTAGTGTTAACAAACCTTCAAAAGTGCAGTCTTACAGCATTGCAAGACATACCTCTCAACTCTATTGAATTCCTATTTCCCATTTTTGGGTGCAAAATAATAGAGTGGCCCCTTTAAATCCCAGTTTTGTATACTGGTTTCTTTGTCATGAGCTATAATTCCTCATTCCGACACTAAATTTAAGCAATTTTTCCATTCTCCTTATGTGACAGGTGATGAAATAGTGAATTTACTGATTTTCTTATGGAAGAAGACGTTTATTCATTAAAAACAATACAAGTAATCTTAGTGCTTTAATTGGCTTTATTTATTTGAATGCAGTAGAAGTAAGAACATTATTTTTTTGAGTCAGAAGAGCTGCTCCTGAGTCCTGGGGAGTGGGGGTGTATGCTGGAAAAGTAATGACCATTAGCTTTCTGTACTGAACATAAATGATAGAGAACTCCATGAAAAGTTTCAGTAACATCTTTACCGGCATTTTCTACCACTT
This sequence comes from Protopterus annectens, assembly GCF_019279795.1. Taxonomy (NCBI): domain Eukaryota; kingdom Metazoa; phylum Chordata; order Ceratodontiformes; family Protopteridae; genus Protopterus; species Protopterus annectens. The sequence continues at coordinate 1,858,529,000 of NC_056737.1, forward strand.
GCAGCCCTGCAGATTTATTCATTATTGTAGCATCTAAATTCCTAAACTGCTTAATTCTTGCCTGACAGGGAAGAACATGGACATGTTTCTTTCTTTTCTCCACTCTTTCAAGGCAGTGAACACCATTTTTAAATAAAGTGATGCAGACTATAGTGGAAGCTAGGTTAAGAAGGGATGTGATGATTAGTGATCAGCAGTATGGTTTCATGCCAGGAAAGAGCACTACAGATGCGATGTTTGCTCTGAGAGTGTTGACAGAGAAGTACAGAGAAGGTCAGAAGGAGTTGCACTGTGTCTTTGTGGATTTAGAGAAAGCATATGACAGAGTGCCTAAAGAGGATTTGTGGTATTGTATGAGGAAGTCAGGAGTGCCAGAGAAGTATGTAAGAGTGGTGCAGGATATGTATGAGGGTAGTGTGACAGCAGTGAGGTCTGCGGTGGGAGTGACGGATGTTTTAAGGTGGAGGTGGGATTACATCAAGGATCAGCTCTGAGCCCTTTCTTATTTGCGATGGTGAGTGACAGGTTGACAGACGAGATCAGACAGGAGTCCCCGTGGACTATGATGTTTACAGATGACATTGTGATCTGTAGTGAGAGTAGGGAACAGGAGGAGGAGACCCTGGAGAGGTGGAGATATGCTCTAGAGAGAAGAGGAATGAAGGTCAGCAGGACTAAGACAGAATATATGTGTGTGAATGAGAGGGAGGATAGAAGAATGGTGAGGATGCAGGGAGTAGAGGTGGCGAAGGTGGATGAGTTTAAAAACTTGGGATCAACAGTTCAGAGTACTGGTGAGTGCAGAAGAGAGGTGAAGAAGAGAGTACAGGCAGGATGGAGTGGGTGGACAAGAGTGTCAGGAGTGATTTGTGACAGACGAGTACCAGTAAGAGTGAAAGGGAAGGTCTACAAGAGAGTAGTGAGACCAGCTATGTTATATGGGTTGGAGACAGTGGCACTGACAAAAAGGCAGGAGTCAGAGCTTGACGTGGCAGAGTTGAAGATGTTAAGATTTGCACTGGGTGTGATGAGGATGGACAGGATTAGGAATAAGTATATTAGAGGGTCAGCCCAGGTTGGAAGGTTTGGAGACAAAGCCAGAGAGACAAGATTATGTTGGTTTGGACATGTGCTGAGGAGGGATGCAGAGTATATTGGGAAAAAGATGCTAAGGATGAACCTGCCAGGTAACAGGAAAAGATGAAGGCCTATGATAAGGTTTATGGATGTGGTGAGAGAGGACATGCAGGTGGTTGGTGTGACAGAGCAAAATGCAGAGGACAGGAAGAAATGGAAACAGTTGATCTGCTGTGGCGACCCCTAATGGGAGCAGCTGAAAGAAGAAGAAGAAGACTACCCTGTGTTTAATATTTTATATGCTATAAGGAAAGTAGAACTTTTACAGTTTGCATATGTTAGACATTTTGAAATTTTCTTTGTAAATGATATTTAAAATGTTTTTAAGCACCACTAGGCATATTTGACAACTCTGCTGCTGGTTTTATGCGTACATTTTGAAATGTTTTTAAGCATCACTAAGTCTGTTAATGATGGTAGGTATATGTGACATCTCTGTTACCAGTTTTGTGTGTAAATGTCCTATTTGTATTGGAAGTGGTATCATTGGAAGTGCATTTTAGTACGAGTTTTTACTGTTTACCATACCCATTTTGGATCGTCTGCCATGGATTTGTTCTGCAGTGCCCTTATATTTCTGAGAAGTAATTAACATGATGAAGACTGTGCTAGTAGATAGACATTCATGGGTTTTGAGGTATGATCTGCATTTATTTCTGCACCAGATTGGGGATGAAGAAATGTTAGGTAATAAATATCTGACTTGGCCCTCTGCATTTTATTTATCCTTTTCCTCTGTCAAAATGCCCATATGGTAGACGTCTGGGTGGAGTGAGGTGGTTGTATTATCTCTTTTATTGATTTGTTGTCAGTCAATTATCTTACAGCTTCGGGCCTGCCCAGTTATTTTAATATTACTTCTCGTATGTGAATCACCATCCTTGTATTCTGCTCATTTAACTTGTGTTGTGTACTACATCTATCATGTGTCAGCTGCTGTTAATGAGATTGCTTCTTGGTCCCATTTTACAGTCTTACTTCAGTTATTTGTTTTTTGCATCACCTTTCATTCTGTGGAGAGTAAGCTTTGGAATTTATTTGATCCTGATAAAAAGAATTTATGTCTTACAATAACGTTCCTTCTGTGTTGTAGATCTTTGTTCATTCATTACTATTAGGACCTCGGTTCCATCCTCGGAACCGATAAGGCCGTTTCCAAGCTCACGCCAGCCAAAAACTCTCAGCTAAGACCTACCCATAATGCCCCCTCTCCTAGTTACTTCAGATTGGGTTTGCCTGCCCGTATATAATAGACGTAGTAAATAGAAAAAAAATAGTAGAAGGCTCTGTCTTAACAAATACCCTAACCAGGTGTTCCTAAAGTCCACCAGGAGTCCAGGCAGGGGGAAGGGTGGGGGGGGGGAGTAATGAATGAACAAAGATCTACAACACACATGGAACATTATGGTAAGACATAACTTCTTTATCTGATGTTGTAAATCTTTGTTCATTAATTACTATTAGGACAAGGTCCCCAGCTACTTGAGTCCATTGTGGCCCTAAGGAAGGATATTCCTGAGCACCATAGAAGCAAAAGATACTCGTCCCCTGGAGGCCAAATCCAATTTGTAATGAGAGATAAAGGTATGAGGTCTTCTCCAAGTGGCTGCTGCGCAGATATCATCCATAGAGGCTCTGAAATTAAATCCTACAGAAGTAGCCATCAATCTGGTAAAATAAGCCTTTATTCTGGAAGATACGTATAGCTTATTCTGTTGGTAGATAAAGGTAATGACATTTCTAAGCCAGGAGGATAAAGTCACTTTGGAAACAGGTTTACCCAATCTTGGTCCTGCAAAGTCCACAAACAATTGATCTGTTTTCCTAAAAGATTTAGTCCTATCCAAATAACAACTAAGCTGCCGATGCACATCAAGGGTGTGCAAAAGGTACTCCCCCTCTATTAAAATGCTGAGGGAAGAAAACCAGCAGTTCAGTAGATTCGTTAATGGAAAATCCAGAAATGACCTTGGGCAAGAAAGAAGGGTCAGTACGAAGGTGCACCCTATCCATGTGGAAAATAAAGTAAGGTCTCTTGACACTCAAGGCCTGCAGCTCAGATACTCTTCTCACTGAGGTATGTACTACAAGAACTAAGGTTTTCTCTGACAAAAATTTTAAATCACAAGAATCAAAGGGATCAAAAGAATGACCTGAGAGAGAGACTGAAGTACCAAAGTCAAGTCCCAGGGTTCTAAGAGAGGCTTGACCGGAGGTTTAACATGTAATAATCCTTTCAAAAAAGTCTTGCATAGGTGGTGTAACATAATCAAAGAATTATCAAGTCCATTATGAAAATTAGCGATAGCTGCTAAATTAACAGTGATCATTGATGCTGAGGCTCTTGCATGTAAAAGAGTAGTCAGGTATTCTAGGATCTTTTGAATAGGCATAGAAAAAGGGTCTAAGTTCTGATTTCAGCCCAAATAGAGAACCTAGTCCATTTACTAGAATAAACTTTCCTGGTGGAAGGTTTGTGTGAAGCCAGAAGAATTTAATCAACAGGAGATGGGATGTCAGGCAGCCTGGCAATCATTGGAAGTGGAGGAACCAAGCTGTGAGCTTAAGACTGTGGACGTTCTAATGAATCAGTCCCTGAGGATGAGATAACAGGTCTTGGGAATGATACAGGATCCACGGGCTGTGAATCAGATGAGGCCATAGAAACGGGAACCAGACTTGATGGGGCCAATAGGGGGCAATGAGTATCACTTTGCTTCTCAACCTCTGAGCTTTCTGGAGAAATTTTGGAATGAGGGGGAAATGGAGGAAAGGCATACAGAAGACCTGGGGGCCAATCGTACATTAGAGCATCCCTTAGGGTTTCCCCCTGACGTGGGATCAGGGCAAAGTAGCTTCTGCATTTGTAGTTTAGGGGGGAAGCAAACAAATCACAGCAAGGCTTGCCCCAGCACTGGAAGATCCGATCTGCTACTACAGGGTTGAGGGACAACTCATGAGGCATCAGGATGTTCCTGCTCAGATTGTCCGCAATAAGGTTGGAATTCCCGAAAATGTGTGTTGCTATAAGAAAGCAGTTGGAAGATATTGCCCAGTGCCAAATCCTCATGGCTTCCTGACACAGGGGTTAATACCTGGTTCTGCCTTGCTTGTTGATATACCAGACGACTGACATGTCGTGTGACTGAATTGCAATGGTCCCAGAGGGTAGGGATGCATGGAACGCTTGCAACGCTTAGAGAACTGCCCTCAGTTCCAGGACATTTATGTGCAAATTGGCCTCCATGGGGGACCAGGTGCCTTGGACCATCTTTCCCTGGAAATGCCCCCCAACCCTAACAGGAAAGCATCCCTGGTCACCATGCCCATGGGCTGTTGAAGACAGAATGGTTGAGACCAAAGATTTGTTTGTGGATTCAACAACCATAGCATTTCTTCCTTGCAATGGTTTGTAAGATGTATCATGTGGTCAAGTGGGTGAGTTAGAAATGACAATTGTGCAGAAAGGAGCCTTTGCAGGATTCTCATGTGCAGTCTTGCCAGTGGTACTAATGTAATGGCAGCTGCCATGGAGCCTAAGAGTTGCAGTACAAGACATGCTTGTACATAGATCTGAGGAAGAAGGTCTTGGATTTCGTGTCTTATTTTTGAAAGCCTGTGAGGGGGGAGAGAAGCTTGACAGGATGTTGTGTCAAAGACCGCTCCAATAAATTCCAGTGTCTTCACTGGGGACATTTGAGATTTTTCCTTGTTGATTGTAATCCCCAAGTGGAGAGCGAGACCTTGAGTGTAAGAAAGGCTGCGGACTAGGAGATTCCTGGTCAAAGCGGTAAGCCAATCGTCTAGATAGGGAAACACCTGGAATCCTTGTAGTTGGAGATGAGTTACCACAACTGCCATACATTTGGTGAACACTGAGGGGGGCTGTCGAGAGACCAAATGGCAGTGCCCTGAACTAGTAGCGAATTATGTGGTAGTATGCATCCTGGAAGTCTATAGAGCACATCCAGTTGTCTCTCCCTAGGAAGGGAAAAATAGACTGTACCGTGACCATCAGGAGTTTTTGAGGTTTGATAAATTTGTTCAACAGGCTGAGATCTAGGATTAGTTTCCAGTCCCCTGTCTTTTTTGTCACTAAAAAGAACCTCGAGTAAAACCCAGATCCTGTCTGGTCTGGTGGGACTGTTTGGATGACACTTTTTCTTAGCAGCTTTTCTATTTCTAAGGTTGCTAATTCCCTCTGATTGGGTGGTACATCGGGGATTTGTTTGACGGGTCTGGGAATTAAACTGAATGGTATTTGGTAGCCTCTGGATATTATTCTCTGCACCCAAACATTGGTAGTAATAAGATGTCAGGCTGGTAGGTGTAGAGAAAAACGACCTCCCGAATGCTTCCAGAGGAAAGCAATCAGACCACTGCTCAGGAGCACTGGTAGGGTCTGCCAGAGAAAGAATCTCTAGTGCCCTGGTTGCACAGACACCCCCCTCTACCCCAAAAGGGGCGTCTTCCATATGAGTTGCCCCCTCTGCCCCGGGGGGATTGTTCACCACGGGTGTCATGAAAAGATCCTTAGGATTTCTTGAACCACATTTTTCCTCCCTTCTTGTTTCTGGAGCAGGACCTCTGGGGATTGGAAAAGCATATGCCCACAGCAGACAAGGTCTTTCTGTCTTTCTCACTACGTGCAAGTGTGTCTCGTACTTTGGGTCCAAAAAGTGCAGATTCATCGACAGGTGCATTGGTGAAGGAAGATTTAAAGGGGTCTATGAAGTCACACAACCACATCCAAGCGTTATGTCTTATGATGATGCCTGATGCGGCAGCTCGAGCTGCCCCCTTGGTAGTGTGAGATATCAAATGCATTGAGGAGTTTGAGATGGATTCAAGGAAGACAGGCAGTACCCCCACCAAAGAGGAAGACATTCCAGAAATTAGGTCTCTTTGGAGGTGAGTAAAGTGTGCCAGATAGTTCAGCAATGGAATGACAAAGGTCACTGAAGCATAGGTCTGCATCCCTAGTCTGTCCATGGTCCAGGACTCCCTGTTTGTAGCATGGACAGTGGAACTATCTCCTGCCAGTTCCCTCTTGGTGGCCACCACCATGACCATAGAATCAACAGTCAACTGCTTGGACCAGTTTGGCTGGTCTTCAGGTGTAGATAAAATTTTGTCTGGCCACCGGGGGACACATTCTACATTGTCCGGGGCCTTCCAGGCATGCTGCACAATGAGTTTAACAAGATCGTCTGCCAGTGGGGTCACCCAGAAAGTAGATGGCCAGGCACGGAAGGCCAACAAGAACACTGATTCCTCAGAAGAAGGGTTAGAGGACTTCCAGTCTCCCCACTGCTTGAGGATTTCAAGAATGTCTCAGAATGAGACGTCATCTGGGAAAGACCATGGGGACCCTTCCCCCTAATCACAATCAGTGTCTTTGGTGATAGATTCCTCTGGGGAATCAAGGTGCTTCCTCTTGCACCATTTCTTCTGGGGTGGCTCCCCAGTGGGATCTTCTGAGGAGGATTCCAGAGAAGGGGTTCCTCACAAAGGGGGTTCTTGCGATTCCCATGCCTGGTGTCCCGAAATAGAGGGTTGTGAGAGGTGCATGCTAGGGGGGATTTCTGATACTGATGTCATTGGTGCTGACTGCGAGTTTTGGAGTGAAGGACCCTCTCCATCACCTGGACAGCAGACCCACCTGAGGAGGGATGGGAGCCTGGAACCAGGAAGGTCAACCTCAGAACCGGGCTCAGACCCTGCCCTGAGGAGCTCACATCCAGTTGAGGAGCACCGAGAGAACTGGAAGCCATCGAAGCCGTGGACATAGATGGCACCAGTGAGAAAATAGGTGCCGGGCTAGGTACCACGGTACGGACGGTCCATGCACTGCTCCGAGAGAGCATTGGCTCCACCGGAGCCAATACAGCAAAGGTAGATGGTGCCTACGGGGGAAAAACTGCTGTTGGAGCTGAGACTGTATGCACCAGAGTGGACATTGGTACCCTGGATCTCTGGGATCTGGGTAGAGGCCAGAAGAGGATAAACAGGGGAAGATGTAGTAAAAGATTCCAAGCCAAGATGGACAAAAGGTCTAGCTGGAATGGGCAGTCCCCTAGCTGCCAGAAGCTACTCCACAACCCACACTAGATATAATTCAGAAAAACTCCTAGTGGATCTAAAGGGGGTTGCTGAAGGAGAATCAGGTCTTTCTAGAAAGGGTCTAAACCCCTGCCCCAAAAGGGGTCGTAAGTTGGAGAGTATCTTGTCCTTGGCAGATATTCAAGTTTTGGAGCTGATGGAGCCGAAGAAACTGTCAGCTCCGTGGCTGGGGAAGGTACCAAAGCAGGTACAGTCATCGGAGCTAATGTTGGATCCACGGAAGGCACCAAAGTCAGTGGGGCCAAGGTTGGAACCGAAATAGGGGTGAATATCATGGACAACACCGAGGGAGAAGATACAGAGCCTGGTGCCAAAGAGGTCTGCATCAAGGGCACCTGCGAAACATGGAACAGACTCAGTTCCATAACTGATGGAGATGCAGGAACTGAGTGACTCTATTTTTCCTTATGTTTTTGGTCTTTGGAGGGGGTGAGACCTCCGACCCAGATAGAACCTCTGAAAAAGATGTCTTGATTAAACCTTTTAAAATAAGTTTATTTTTACGTTCTGCTAGTGTACGATAACTAAAACAAGCACAAATGTCACAGTCAGCTTTAATATGATCCACACCCAAACAGTAGACACAATGAACAAGTGCATCCAAGTTAGGCATCTTATGCCCACACTTGTCCCACTGTTTAAAACCCAACTTAGCTTTGTCTGACATAGTAAGGCAACAAGGCTATCCTATAGAAAAAACAAAATAATGGAGAGAAAAGGTAAGAGAATATCAACAATGGTATTTAAAAAAAAAAAATATACCACAAGTGGTAAGGAAGGGCCTGTCAAAGGCAGGAGAGAGGGACTGTACCAATACTGGTAGAAATTAAATTACCAAGGAAAAGGGTAGGGAATAGAATTAACTTATAGGCAACTGTGAGAAAAGGCTAAATTGACTAAAAAATACACTTTTGAAGAGAAACTGTCTTAAAAATAACAATTTTCTACTTAGCTTTGAGAGAGATGGCTAGCACGTCTGACTAGGAACGTGGCAAACAAGATCTGGAGTAACTAGGAGAGAGGCATTATGGGTAGGTCTTAGCTGAGAGTTTTTGGCTGGCGCGAGCTTAGAAATGGCCGTATCGGTTCCGAGGATGGAACCGAGGTCCTAATAGTAATTAATGAACAAAGATTTACAACATCAGATGATATGTTACCAGCTGCATCATACTGTCAGAACAGTCTTGCGAGAAACTTCAAGGGACTTCCATGGAAATGACTTCTTTGAGAAGTTTGCCTGTGACTTTTAGAAAAACTTGTCAGGTTATAATGTGTTGTAGTTCCTCATTAGTTGTTGTTAGGTATGGGATCAGTGCATTTGGTACAGTTGTATATTTCGGTGGACTGGTTTATTATAATGGCAGTAAGCCAAAAGGAAGGGGTGTACAGCCACTGCCAGGTGTATCATTGTTAATGCAGCTGAAAAACAGGTAAGAAACTTTTAATCACATTATGTGTTTGTGTTAGTGTATTTTGACAAGCATTTGTGTACTTTGGATATACATTATCGATCTTTTTTTTGCAGATAATGGTTTAAACTGCTGATGCACACAGTTGTAACTGGACACATGAGATCTTTTTTTTTTTTTTTTTTTTTTTTGCAGATAATGCTTTAAACGGCTGATGCACACAGTTGTAACTGGCGCATGCAATCTTTTTTTGGAGATAATGATTTAAATGGCTGATGCACACAATTGTAACTGGCCACATGTGATTTTTTTTTTTTTTTATAGATAATGCGTTAAACAGCTGAATCATACAATTGTAAATGGTCACATGCTGTTAGTTTTAAAGTGTAGTCATTATTTTGACAGTTCCCCTTTAAAAAAAAGTGACCTGGTACTGTGAGGTTAAAGTGTGGGATTGCCAAAAGAATATTACCCTCACAGTTAAAACTATATGTTGAATGAACTGAAATTCTACCATTCTTCTACAGTTAAGATTGCCATGTATGACTTTAAATTCTTCGGTTGCCATGTATTATATTTTACTAGTTTTGCCTTAAAACTTGCCAATGGTAGCAAAACAACAGGCACTTTGATCCTCATATGTTTACATTTATATTTTAAAATTATACTTGTCAGTTGTTATTTAGTTTGTCGTTACAATTTTTCCCCATCTCTTCTAAATATGCAGATTTTTGTGATTATAGGAAGCAGAGCAAGACCCCACTCAAAGACTTTGTATTCACAAAGAAGTAATATGTACTTTGCTGAATCAAATGTTTTTGAGTAGTTTTATAAAAATGATTCTGTTGACTCTCCTTATTTGTGGCTTTCAGAATAGTGTCAGTCAGTTAATGACAGCAGAACTCTGCAGGTAGCAATTTAGTGTAGAAGCAGTTAATCTTATTTTTATAAAAGAAAATGGTATTTTAGTTTTTCACAAGTTCAAAGTTTGATGATGCAACTTCAGATGGTAATATAAATAAAACCCCAGGTTCTCTGTTTATTTTGTATTTAATATTTTGTCTGTTTTACAGTTTGGGTTTAAAAGTTGGTATCCCGCAATTCTATTGGAGTGGCAGGGTTACATATTTATGTATGCAAATATTATGTTAATCAGCACCCAGATTTGTACATATTTTTCATGGGCCTTTGTACAGATTTTTGATGTTTCCAGGTTGAGGTGTATATTGCAAGAACATGGGAAATTAAGCAGTACATGCCAATAAAGGTCTACCGACAGTATTAAGATTCAGCAGCTACTTATTTAATAATAGAATAAGCAGACTATACACAAAATATTATTCATCAAGAACAACCATATATACAAGTTTGTACTTACCAACTGTGCAATCAGCAATAACAGTAAATTAACTTAAATATAAAATATTCAAGTTGACATAATTTTGACAGTTGGAACACTGATGTGTTTCATTTAGATTGTGACAAAAGAAAAACAGCACATAGCCTCCCTGTAATAAAGCACACCATTTGATAACACATAATATAACATCTCACATAACATTATGTATAAATTAATGTTATTCACAATAAATCATTATGTATTTCACATACCTCACAGATTCATTATCGGAAATCTGACATAAAATATCCATGCCTGAATGTCATAGGACTAAACATCTAAACCTGAGGATTTAAGTATGCTAATATTATGTTTAGAGGTGGAAAGTAACTCATACCTCTGTATCTGCTACTCCTCAAGCCTGTGCATATGCTCTGTACACAAATCTCTTTTTCTGACCTGATCTTCAACAGCAGCAAACAGCACTGGCCCAGTAATCAAGGAGCCTCAATCTTTACCACTAGCACCAGTGAGTGGCGTGCATATTGGGTGGATAACAAGTACACACACAGTAAAGTACAATTTCCCTTACGAGCACACAGAGGTCGCAGTAAATCTGGGGCTGGTTTCTCCCTCTTTCTCCAGATCCCCAATAAGACTTCCCACTGGCACAGCTATATGGTTAAGATCTCAGCTGAGGGGTCAAGCCAAGACCTCCAGCACCCTCTCTGTCCAACCAGTGCTTCATGTCCTTGCCCAAGTACCTGACACATGCATACACACTTTGAGATTTGATTTATATACAAACCCACACTCACACACACCTGGGGAAGGCTGGCACATGTTTACTAGCTATGCCCCCTTCGGTCCAGACTATAAGGTAGTTATAACTGCCACCAGCCCCTACTCATCAGCTACTTAAAGGCCCTTAAAAAGGTGACCAATCCTACTGTGTAATATTACTATTATCCAAATGGTAAATGTGACCAAGACCAAAGCTATTCAGGGGTGGCCTGTGCAGTGTCACCAAATACATAAGTACTCTAAGAACTTAAATATGTCTCACAATTATCATCCACAAAGATAGGTTTAAATATATTTAATAATAAATAATAAAAGAACAAGACAATACTCAATCAGCACAGTAACTGCAGAGTTCAAAATCACAGGAAATATTTTAAAACAACATGAGGACAGTCTAAAATAAATACAGAAAATATCTAAATTAATCTTTACTATAGTCTTATCTATATCCAAGAGATACTATGCCTAAATCTTACTTACAGAAAGCACACAGGCAGAAGTGCTGAATGGATGTCTTTAGGTCCCAGACAAGATACAAAATGCACAGTCTTTCTCTGAGAGAGTTCTTAAATTGCTATCAAACATTACTACTGGGTCAACTTGGATTACATCCGTCTTTGTCACCTGCCTTCAGTTCCCAGGCTAACAGATACGAACATAATTTTATCATCTCTGTGTGCAAGTGTATATCTCTCAGATGTTTGCTCAGAACTGGAAGTTGTAAAACAATTAAAACACTTTTACATTTGAAACCTAGTAATTATTTCTGTTTCAAGACAAGAGAAAGACCTCTAGTTCTAGACATTGTGTTTGTGCTGAACTGAAACTGAGAGATAACAGAATCGTAAAACATCTGGATTTCAATTTATTTTATTGAAGTTTTGCAAGTTAACTCTGTATGTTCCAGCTTCTACCATTAAAACATAGATTTGCATAGGTATCTAGTTTATATACATTTTTGTTCTTTTCCAATAGAGTACACTGTGGTTACATTTTTGAAGCTCAGTACATAACATACAGTTTTCTTAGATTTGTAAGACAAACATAAGAATCATATTAATATTCACAAATGACATATGGTTCTTTGCAAAATTGCAGATAGCTGGGCTGGCAGTGTCACAGCCCCCTCCCCCCAGAAAACCCAGGCTAGTTTTTCAAATTCCCCTTGAGAAATGTTACTTGAGAGGGTTGACCCTATCTTGGAATACCTTACCACATTCCCTGTCTTGAAAGCACATCTGCATTGGCATTGCTAACCCCACTGCGGTGGTGCACTTTCATATATGCTTGCAATCCTAGGATCTACCTTAGTAACTTGGTATTTTGCTTGCTGGCTTGGTGTAGCCATGTTAAGGGATTGTAGTCTGTAACTACAGTGAATTTTCTTCCATACAGTTAATGCTGAAGTTTCTGCAGTGCCCACACTATGGCTAGACATTCCTTTTCTACAGCTGATAACATTCCACCCTGGGTTGGAGCCTACTACTGATATATAACACTGGATGCTCTTCTCCCTCTGAGGAAACCTGGCTAAGTTCAGCCCCCACCCCCATGGTTTGAAGCATGCCCCTGCACAGCAAATTCTTTGCTGTAATCTGGACTGGCTAACACAGGGGGTCCTCCCAAAGCTCCTTTAAGCTTCAGAAAGCCTGCTCACATGCTGGGGTCCACATTACCTTATCTGGCCTATTTTAGCTTGTCAGTTCTGTGAGGGGAGCAGTTATGGTACTATAACTGGAGATGAACTTTCTGTAGTACCCTGCTGTCCCCAAGAATGCCCTCACCTGCTTTTTGGTAACAGGGGCAGGCCATGTCTGAATGTCTTCCACTTTGGCAGGTTTTGGCCTTATCTTACCACTCCCCACTCTATGTCCCAGGTAGGAGACCTTTGCCATACCCACTTGACATTTGCTGGGATTTATGGTCAACCATGAACTCTGTAGTGCCCAGCACCTCCCTGTCATGCTGAAGGTGTTCTTGCCAGGAATGGCTGTAGATGGCAATATCATCTAGGTAAGCAAGGGCAAAATCTCCTGTTCCTACTAGGATATGATCTACCAGCCTCTGGAAAGTCACTGGGGTATTTTTCATGCCAAAGGGCATTTTCATGAACTCATACAAGCCAACAGGAGTCACAAAGTCTGACCTCTCTCTAGCACTGGGAGTCAAGGGCACTTGCCAGTAGCTCTTGGTAAGATCAATAGTGGTAAAATACTTTGACCCACCCAGCTGCTCTATGGCTTCATCTGTTCTAGGCATGGGGTAAGCATCTGACTCTGTGTGACTATTTAATTTCCTGTAGTCCACATAGAACCTGGTGCTGCCATCCTTCATTGGTACCAGCACCACTGGGGAGGCCCAGGGACTACTGGACTCCTGAATTACCTCTAATACTAACATTTCCTGTATCTACTTCCTCAAAGTCTGTTTGACTCTCTCAGGCACCCTATTATGGACCTGCTTAATGGCCTTTGGGGTCCTGTATCCACATGATGCTGCACCAGGTGGGTACACCCTGGTTTCCCAGTGAACATGTCCACAAACACATGTAACACTGCTCGGATTTCTCAAACCTGGGTAGGGGATAGCTGCTAGGACATTGCTACCCATTCCACGGAGGTGTCAGTCCAAGCCTCACTGAGGAAATCAGTCACCAGATTCCCTCTCAGACTCTTCCTGCCATCCACTACAAATACTCAGCACAAGGACCTCCCTATCATGGTAAGGTTTCATCATGTTAACATGGTACACATTGTCTCCCTGCCTCCTGCTTAGCTGTTCTACCATGTAGTTAACATCACTGACCTTCCTTACCATATTGTAGGGTCCTTCTCAAGCTGCCTGCAGTTTATTGTGCCGGACAGGAATGACAACCATTACCTGCTGCCTTAGAGCATACTCTCTGGCTTTAGCATTCCTGTCATACCAGACTTTTTCTGCTGCTGGGCTTCGTCAGGTTCTCCAGGCGCAAGCCCATGAGTTCCCGGAGCCTTGCCCTGAGGTTTAGGACATATACTACAACAGACTCCTTGTGGGATTCACACTCACCCTCTCACTCATTTTGAATCAAATCTAGAGGTCCCCCCACCCTATGCCCATATAACAACTCAAATGGTGAAAAACATGTGGATTTCTGGGGTACCTCTCTGTAAACAAAAAACAGATGGGCAAATATTTGTCCCAACTCCTCTTAAACTGGTCTGCAAATGCCTGTAGCATGGACTTTAGTGTTGACTACATCTCAACAAGACAATTAGTCTGGGGATGGTAGGGGATGGTCTTTAGGTCCTTCACCCCACAGTACTTCCACAGACAGGTCTGCAGGTCTGACATGAAATTGGCACCTCTGTCAGTCAGTATTTTTTTTAGGAAACCTACCCTGCTGAAAATCTCTAACAAAGCATTTGCCACCTTTTCTGCCTCAATGGAGGACAGAGCCACTGCCTCAGGGTATCTGGTAACATAATCTACTACCACTAGGATATACTTTTGCCCTGTGGAACCTGAGGTACTCAGAGGCCCCACAATATCCATAGCTACCCTCTGAAATGGCTCCTCAATCACAGGCGAAGGCATCAAAGGAGCTTTCACCTTGTCTCTTGCCTTGCCTACCTTTTGGCACTGCTCACAGGTTGTGCAGTACCCTGTTACATATCTGGAAATCCCAGGCCAATAGAAGTTCTGCATAATATGTCTCTTTGTACATTTTATGCCCATATGACCTGCAAAGGGAATATCATGGGCTATGGCTAGAAGTGCCAGATAGTAGGCTCCAGGCACTACCAACTGCTGTGTTCTCTCACCCCCTAGCCCTCCCTCAAGGGTCAACTCTTTATACCATAACCCTTTGCCCCAGTATACAGATTACCCCTTCCCTTGAGAATCAGGTGCCTCACTAGCTACCTCCCTCCATCCTTGTAATGTAGGCGGTGAGAGCTGAGCCTGTCTCAACTCTCTCTTTGTAACCCTTCCCAGCTCTGCTTCCACATGAATTCTGGTATACTTTGACAGCATGGCTTCACTGTCAACCTGGGTACTACTACTCAACTCTGCCCTTGCAGTCAATCTGTCCAAGGGAACATTAGTACCAACAAGCAGCTGTGGCTCACCTTCAGTCTCACTGCTACAGGGTAGCTCCCTCTCTGAAGTAACCACCTCACAAATCCTGGTTGCAAGTGTGTGGTCTCTCTGGTCTCCCCAGGCTACCAGACCCACAGGCTTGTCTCCAAGCCTGACTGCATGTAACTGCATGTACACAGGGTACAGCATTATCAAAATCATTCCCTATCAGGACATCTGTAGGGATATCCTCAAACACACCTACTTCCTTGCTTCCCTTTCCACCCTCCCAGTCAAGGTGAACCCTAGCCAAAGGTGTTTGGAATGGAGTCCCTCCAAAAGCTCTGGCTCAAGTAGACTGCCCAAGCAAGTAATGCTACTCTGTAACCGTTGCAGGCTTCACAATGGTTAGGTCAGAGTCTGTGTCACTCTTAGCCATGGCTTCTTTCCCATCCACTAAGATAAGAAATAACCTTTTGTAGTAGCTTGGTACCCTTGTTGTCTCAAGATAACTTACTGCTGGCATTTTGTCATTCCCACTTACTGGTTCGCCCACCTTTTGTTCCCCACCTTGCCTCCATGGACATCTATATGCTACATGGCCCTACTGGTTGCATTTAAAACATTTAACCCTTGGTCCTGGACATGTACTTGGACTAATGCCTTTCTCTGCTACTGGTGGTCTCTGTTGGGGCAGTCTGGGCTGCCCACCATGGGTTCCCTTAGACCCATGAGCAACACTGGGTGTCCCTTTCCTGTGCAGTGATGCCCTGCTTGCTAGGTATAGGTCTCCCTTCTTTCCCAACTCATCTGCAGTAGTGCATTGTCCATCAGCTAACCAGATTCTCATGTCCTCAGGCAAAGTGCTAAGGGATAGTTCCCTCACCAAAAAGTCTGCCAGCCTTTTAAAAGTGATTACCTGACATCCACTCACCCGCCTACGAAAATAAGTGCTTAGTTCAGCAACATATTCACACACACTTTCATCTGCCTTGCGTCTATGCTGATGAAACTTTTTTCTATAAGCTTCAGGTATTAACTTAAAGCATTTTAACAAACACATTTGGACTGTATTATAATTTAAGCAATCAGTATCAGAAAGTTTGGAAATTGCAGTTACAGCTTTACCATGAAGTAAGAGGATCAGGAACCATACCCAATACCCTTGGTTAACATTATACCATTTACATACCCTTTCAAACATATGAATGAAACTATCAAAAGTATCCCCATTTGTAAATTGTGGAAGACATTTACTGACCTTTTGTTGCTTCTGGGGTTTGGTTACTCTCTTCTCCATTACCTCCATGACTCTGGCAAAGAGTTAGCATCTCCTTTTCATGTTGCCTCTTCCCCTCATTCTCCACAGCCTGCAGAAGTCACAGTTTCTCATTTTCCTCAGCCTCCAGATGTCTCAGTCTATATGCTGATTCTATTTCTAAATGATTGGCCTCCAACTCAAGTTTATTTAGCTCCAGTTGGATTTTTAAGTCTTCTGTAGAAAGGTTGAGCTGTGCATTTTCTGAGACTTTTTCATCTCCATGATTGTCCTCCTGGTTACTATTCTGTGATGCAGCTGTGACTAAAGCTGCAATCATGTCTGCTTTAGATAAGTTGGCATGCACCAGTCCTTTAGCCTGGCACATCTCAGCCAACTGGCTCCTTGTCAGCTTGCCATACTCCTCTGCTTACATGCTTACATGCTCTCCCTAACTAACTAAGCAAACAAAAAAAAAATAAAACAATTGTGATATGAACTCTGAATGTTTACTGCATGGCTAACTGAGAATACAAACACCTTCAGTGACCACTATACACAGCCTATAGTAATTCAATATCCACATCACTACAACCCAATTAATAAGTGATGTGGCTAACTCACCACTGCCCACCAATTAATACGTGATGTGGCTATCCCATCACTGCCAAACAGTTAAAATGTGATGCCCCTGTACTGGCTCAATAATCAAGGACCCTCAATCCACACCACTAGCACCAGTGAAGGAGGTAGACATTAGGAGGATGACAAGTACACACATAGTAAAGTACAATTTCCCTTAAGAGCACACAGAGATCACAGTCAGTCTGGGGCTGATTTCTCCCTCTTGCTCAAGATCCCCAGTATGACTCCTCCACTGGCACAGCTATAGGGTTAAAATCTCAGCTGTGGGGTCAAGCCAAGAACTCCAGCACCCCCTCTATCTCCAACCAGTGCTTCGTGTCCCTGCCCAAGTAGCTGACACACACACACTTTGAGATTTGATTTATATACAAACCCAAACACACACCTGGGGAAGGCTGGCACAGGTTTACTAGTGATGCCCCTTCTGTTCAGACTATATGGTAGTTATAACTGCCAGCAACCCCTACTTATCAGCTACTTAAAGGCCCTTACAAAGGGTGAACAATCCTACTGGGTAATGTTACTATTATCCAAATGGTAAGTGTGACCAAGACAAAGGCTGTTCAGGGGTGGCTTGTGCAGTGTAACCAAATACATAAGCAAGTACTCTCAGAGCTTAAATATGTCTCACAAATATCAGCAACAAATATAGATTTAAATATATTTAATAATAAATAAAAGCAAGAAAATACTCAATCAACACAGTAACTGCAGAGTTCAGAATCACAGGAAATATTTTAGAACAACATGGCTATACAGTCTCAAATAAATACAGAAAACATCTAAACTAATCTTTACTATATTCCTATCTATATTTAAGAGATACTATGCCTACATCTTACTTACAGACAACATGCAGACAGAAGTGCTAAATGAATATTAATAGGTCCAAGACAAGATACAAAATGCACAGTCTTTCTTTGAGAGAGTTCTTAAATTACTATCAAACATTACTGCTGGGTCAACTTGGATGGCATCAGTCTTTGTCACCTGCCTTCAATTCCCAGGCTAACAGATACCAAGAAAATGTTATCATCTCTGTGTGAGAAGTACATATCTCTCAGTTGCTTGCTCAGAACTGGAAGTTGTAAAACAATTAAACACTTTTACATTTGAAACCTAGTGATTATTTCTGTTTCAAGATGATAGAAAAACCTCTAGCTCTAGACATTGTGTCTGCGCTGAACTTAAACTGAGAGATAACAGAATTGTAAAACATTTGCCCCAGGATTCAAGAAAGCTAAAACTCCATGCAGGAACGGTGTAGCAGCTTCTGAGCGGAGTTTGGCCACCAAGCGATTTAGCAAACAGCTGATACAATGTGCACAAGCCTGTCTACACTGTCCCTGCACAGAAGACCATGCGGCATGCTAATCACCTCATTTGCTGGTGAAAACCATGCAAATGAGGTGAATTAGTGATTCAGGAAGCTGCCAGGTCTCCATGCAGGAACAGTGTCAGTGCAGAAATGTGTTCAGTTATTAACTGAACACATTTCTGCAAAAAGGAAAATGGAGGCATGACAGCACAAATAAAAGCATGTATTAACATCTGTAGGCATACCAATGGCGAAATATATGGCCATTGGCATGAATAAATGTTATTTTTAATATAAAATATTAATTTTTTTGTGGTCAGTCTCAGCCATTTAAGCATAGCGCAGTGGCACGCAAACACGATCGTGCCGAAAATTTTTAAAAAAATGTGAAAACCCAAGTTTAAAGAAAATCTGCATTTTGTCATTATAGGCTATGCCATGCAGAATCAAAATAATACCAGGGGACAGTGGTTGTCAAGGGGAAATGCTCCATGTCAGTACAGTATCTATGGGCTAAGGCAATGGGGTATGCAATGAGGGGAAATTTACTGAATCACAAAATATTCTAAGTCCAAAACCTGCACCTAACCATGTATGTGCTAGAACAAGATCGTGCAGGCAGGAGGAGCAACTAACATAAAAAGGGGTGTGTCATGCTTGCTGTAAGCACTTTGGAGCTCCATTGCCTGGGTTTGCACTTAGCTAAGCACAGCTAAGTGAGGGGGTGTGTATGAGGCTGAAATGTCTTACACCATGAAATGAAGAGCTTGTTCACATACAGGGAGGGACATTTCTGCTAAAATGTGTTTAACTGAGCTAAATGGATTTGTGAGGCCTGCACTGAGACTTAAACAAACCAAAAAAAAAAAAACCCACAGGAAATGGCAGCACTCTGTATATGTAAGCAAGGGTGTGTGTCGAAGGCTGTATAGCATTGTTTACCTTGCCTAAATGGGTGTGCACAGCATGCATCAAAATTTAAACCAGAAAAAAAATACAGGAAATGGCAAGTGGAACAATAAAAAAAAAAAAGGGAAATAGCAGAATAGAGGCACTCAAATACAAGTAATAGGGCGGGCAGGTGGAATGTATCATACTCAGCCAATCACACAGTCAGCATCTGCAGCACACCACTATAAACTATGCAAACACCTTTCAGTCTGTTTTTTCCCACAAACTCTACACCACCAGTATACACAGATGGGGAAATTTTACCTGACAAAACTAACAAAATGGGGCTGCAATCACTCTCATACATCAGTATGTGCAAAAGGCTGAGGGTGGTGAAGAGGAGAATGCTGACAACTGCCTCAGACTTATGAGGAGGAGAAGAAGAGTGTTAAGGCCCAGGGTAAGCTTCCAGGGGCTACATGATCTGGAGATAGAATGCTACGGGGTGGACAGAGACATACTGCAGCAAATTGTGGAGCTTTGCTGGCCTCTCCTGACATCCAGAATAAACAGAAGGGAACCCATCCCAGTGGATACCAAGATATGTGTAGCTCTAAGAATACTAGCTACATGTACTTTCCAAAGACCAACTGGGGATATCATGGAGGTTTCACAGGCATCTGCGTCCAGGATACTCCACCAGTTCCAGGATGCCATGCGACTACATGCCGAGGAGAACATTAAATTCCCCACCACCCATGAGGAAAGGACCCACAATATGCATCTCTTCCACCATATAGCAGACTACCCAGAGGCAGTGGGTGCCATGGACTGTACGCATGTCCACATCAAAGCACCACCTGGTATCGGGGTAGGATCTACATAAACCACAAGGGTTTCCACTCCATCAGCTGCCAGGTCATGTGCGATTCCCAGGGCATTATCAAGAATGTGAACTTGAAATACAGCAGCACGCTATTAACCAAATCAGTATCCAAACATCAAAAAAATGATGGCAGCACCAGGAAATAACGTTCGAGATTTAATCCACAAATTCAAAATAATATTCCAAGTAAAATACAAGACAAAAGTAAGCGCTTTCATCTCCTGCAATGGAGACTTCTTCAGACTAATGGCTTACACATAAACAAAACCTATTTAAATACTAAAATAGCAGTCAATTAACAATTGATCATTAAAAGCTAAATTAGCTGTTTTTAAAACAATAGTCAGCCTAATGCTGACAAATACCTCTAACTAAAATCCCTAATGCTTCAGTCCCTTCCTTTTTAAATACACAATAAATTCTTCTCTGTTATTAAGTCCTGGGGGAAAACATGCATTTAATCTAACCTGCCAGCAGTATTCCAACCACCCTAATTCTTCTTCTACATTAATACTTTTGACATTAGGATGCACTGAATCTATTACCAAACACTTAAAATTGATTTTACATCTATTTTCCACATAATGCTTACCCATAGCATTTTTACATCACGCTTACCAATAGCATAGTGGTGTTTATAGATTCTCCTATACAATTCTCTTTTAGTTTTACCTACATAAAAGGAGCTACGATCTACACATACTAATACATAAACAACATTTTTAGATCTGCATGTGAATCTACCTGGGACTTCTACTTAAGTTTTGCCAAGTCTAATTTTGTAACTATCAATGTATAAATATTGACAATAATTACAACTGAAACAATTTATCATTCCTTTCCTTTCTTCCACAGCCTTATTTTTATTTAGCGTCTTTTGAAAAAAGCCTTAAAAGTTTTTTGCTCTTTTTTGTACAAATTTGGGTTCATCTCCTAATTTCTGTATAATTTCAATATTTCTTTTTAGTATTCCCCAATTCCTTCTAACTATACTTTTAATAGTTTTAGAATCTGTACTATTTTGTAGTGCTAAAGCTGTGGTAAAGTCTACAAAAATTTTCTCCTTTGGTTTATTGACAATTATATTATTCCTTTTCATAATTTCTTCTGCCATCACCTTATCTACCATCTCTTGGGGGTAACCTCTAGTTAACATTCTTTTGCAAAAGTTGTCAGCCTCTACTTGAAAGATTTCATCATCTTTCGTCAAATTACTAATTCTATTTATTTGACCATTGACAATGTTCCACTTGGTCTTTTTTGGATGTAGCTTGAGTAATGTAGATACATGTTGTTTTGAAATTCTTTTTTATGAATTTTGGAAACTAATTTGCCATCTGTTTTATAGATCATAAGATCTAAAAAATTAATTCTTTCTGTATTGAAGTTATGTGTAAACTTAATATAGGAACAGACATTATTGATATATTTCAAAAATTAATTTAATTCATCAACAGTGCCATCCCATATTATCAGAACATTGTCAATAAATCTCAATATTTTGATAATATTTTTTGCAAAAACATTTTCGAAAATATTGGCTGACTCCCATCCCTGCATAAAAATGTTAGCATAACTAGGGGCTAATGCAGCCCCCATAGCAACCCCATTTGTTTGCACAAATAGTTGATCATAAAATTCTAAGTAATTGTAACTCACAGCCAAATCTATCATCTCCATTAGAAGTCCCACTGTGTTAGAAGAAAATTCTCTCGATTTCAGGAGCTCCATTCTAACCATCTCCATGCCTTCTTTGTTTGGTATCATTGTATATAAATAATTAATGTCTAAAGTTAGTAATATATCAGAGTCAGAGACCTTAATGTTATTAAGTTTATTCATACAATCATAACTATCTTTTAGGTATGTGGCACTCTTAGGTACCACTTTTTGTAGATGTTTATCTACTAAAATAGACATTCCCTCTGTCTTACTATTTCTACTGGCTACTATTGGTCTTAAAGGAGGAGAATCGATATTTTTATGGATTTTAGGTATTCCAAAAATCCTACTGATCTTGGGATTATTATTAGTTATGTTTCTTTTCATTTTCTCATCGATTCTTCCAGCATAGAACCACTCATCTATACATGATTCTATTAATAAGAATCCCTTCTTTATTTCTATTAGATTAACTGGTTTATAAAAGTTGCTATCAGATAACATTTCTTTCATTTTTCTTTCATAATAATCTCTATCCAACAAAACCATCAAACCTCCTTTGTGAGCCTTAAAAATTAGTATGTTTTCATCTTTAACTAAGGCATCAAAACATTCTTTCTCTTTTTTAGTTAAATTATAATATTTAAAGTTGGTGTCATTTTCTAACATTTCAAGCATCTGCATTTCACACATATTGAGAAACATTTCCAATTCTTTAGATAAAGGTGGATTATAACTGCTAGCTTAATAAAATTCACAGTTATTTTGTTTTTGATTTCTAAATATTAATTTAAGGTTTAATTTCCTCACATAATCTCTTAACTCATTGATCATCACTATTTTATTTGTCCTTTGTGCCGGGGCGAAATTCCACCCCTTACTCAGTACAAAGCAGTCATCATAAGAAATATTCTTACTACATAAGTTAATAATTTTAAAGTTCACACTGTTTACATCTTCCATTGTTTTTGTTGGTAGTTCCAGTCCTTTCTTGGACCTTTCCTGCCACCCCAGTTTTTTTCTGACTGTTGTTTTTTATTATAGTCTATTTTTTCATTATGACCATCTGCTGTCACTTGGGCCCATGTTCTTCTTCTTTGGTTATCTATTAGTTGATGTACCTCTATAATTTGTTTACTGTCATCTCTCAAGTTTCCTTTTGATTGTGCTTCCTCACTGTTTGTTTTTGTTTTACTGATATCCTTAACTTTGGGTCTCACTGCCTGTTCATTTGCATGTTGTCTAATTTCCTCTATAGTGTCAAAATGAACATCAGCCACAACAACTTGCATATTATTCTTGCTGTCTAGTCTTTCCGACCTCCTTACAGTATTAACTTCTTCTTCTAACCTGATAGCATTTGTACTAGAATCTTTGTGTATAATATTGCTAGCATTAGCTTGCAACCGTGACCCATATGCTGTGGCAATGCCATTTGTGTATTCATTTCTATCTCTGTAAAACTTTTTGGTTTTTCTTTGACACAACTCCTCATTTAATTTGTGTAAATTTTCTTGAATAAGGACCATTTTACTATTTTTTTTTTTAAATTCTTTATTACAGTTTTATATGCAACAACAGAAGTCAGTGGTTACACCATATCAGCGATACATAAGCATTAGAACATTAAAACGAGATACAAAGGATAAGATATCATTTAAGCCTATTGTCATACACAAACTATATACACAATATATACAAAGTGCCAATGTTTTAAATTGGTAAATCCTACCCATCTCTGACCCTCAGTAGAGTTTATACAATAAGGAGATCTCTCTTTATATATAAATCATATATTTGGATTCCCAACAATCAAATTTCAGCGAGGAGTAAAAAAAGAGAATTCCATAGACTCTGGTTTTCAAATCTTTTACGCGGGCTCATGGTAATCAATTTCTGGGAGGTAATATAAGTAATTGCCATATTCCTAAAACTAATCCAAGATAGCTTTGAGCGATCCATCCAGTGTTTGGTAATATAGAACTTAATTAGAAGACAGACATTAATCAATAACCTAAGTCGTAAGGGTGACAAATTTATATTAGTAATATGTAGTAAGGCCATTTCCCAAGATAATGTTGACTTATGGTAACCCATTTTACTTAGTCTGACCTTAAGAGAACACCATAGGTTTTGGGCATATTTACAAAACCATAAAATATGGATAATGTCGGCACGTGGGTGTGAACAACAGGGGCAAACAGTGGATACAGATGAGTTAAATTTATTTAAATGAGTTGGGGTATAATATAAATTATTAATAATCATAAATTGAGTAAGCGTGAACTTCTTAAAAGGGGAGTGTTTAAGTGTGAGTTTTATCGAATCCAATTTTTGTTGCGGGGATATTGTAATATCTTGTTTATTCCAAAAGTCAGCAAAAATAAGTTCTTTTCTATATAAATATACAGAAAATGCTTTGTATGCAATAGAAATCATATGTTTCTTGGAATCTAAACTTAGTAGAAGCTGTCTAATTATATTAACTTCCATATCTACGTTATGTTGATTTATTAAGAAAGTTGAGGTGAGTTCCTTTAATTGTCTCAAAGTGGTGGTATAAGCTTTAGACAGAGAAAGTGTTTCTCTAAGTTCTGTCAATGAGAGATGTTTAAGCTTACAAAAATCCCACACCGTAAGATCTTTAATTAAGGGAAGTTTATTCAGGTTAACCATCTGTCCTCCTAATTTAATATTAGGGTTGAGGTGGAGGGGCTGAAGTAGTAAGAAAGCGCTACCCAATCCTAAAGAATTGAATAGTTCCTGAAAATTGTCAATTAAACTTCTTAATAAGTTATGTAATTTAGCTCCTCTAGTTGAAGTTTTCGTCAAAAAAGGTAAAGCTCTGGGATTAATGTTGTTATTAAGAGTGTGGTTATACCAAATTTTAATCCATAAGGGAGTCCACGGGATGGAACCAGGAGTATAATTAGCAATTGCTAAAAGCCTATTAGCATGAATAATTCTGTAATATAGAATGAGATTGGGCATCGCCATGCCCCCTCTTGATTTAGGAACTGTAAGTTTGTAATAAGACATTCTCACTGACTTTGGGTACCATACAAATTTTGCAATTTCATTCTGTATTTTCTTGATAAAGGTAGTTGCAACCGGGGATAGGGATGAGTTATATTGATATAGAATTTTTGGCAGAATATTCATTTTGACAATAGAGATTTTTGAAAGTGTAGAAAGTTTTAATGTTTGCCATCTTTTCATATCCTGTGAAATAGTGGACCATATTCTATTTAGGTTAGCTTGCAGAACAGATGAATATGAATGGTCATAAGAGACACCTAAATAGTTTAGGGAATGACTGGTATGGATAGGTAAAACCGGGAAAAGATGGGGCTTGTGTGCTAAGGGATTAATTTGAAAAATACTAGATTTATTGACATTGATCTTAAAGTCTGAGATTGCTTCAAAGGCATCTAGAGAGTTAACCAACTTCATAGGACCATTTTACTATTAAAATTGTCCCTGGAAGTATTGTCTTTAAGCATATCAGAATTCGTTTTGACTTTTGTGGATGTTGTTTATGTATTAATATGTGTAGATTGTAGCTCCTTTCATGTAGGTAAAACTAAAAGAGAATTGTATAGGAGAATCTATGAACACTACTATGCTATTGGTAAGGGTGATTTAAAAAATGCTATGGGTAAGCATTATGTGGAAAATAGATGTAAAATCAATTTTAAGTGTTTGGTAATAGATTCAGTGCATCCTAATGTCAAAAGTATTAATGTAGAAGAAGATTTAGGGTTGTTGGAATACTGCTGGCAGGTTAGATTAAATGCACGTTTTCCCCCAGGATTTATTAACAGAAAAGAATTTATTGTGTATTTAAAAAGGAAGGGACTGAAGCATTAGGGATTTTAGTTAGAGGTATTTGTCAGCATTAGGCTGACTGTTGTTTTAAAAACAGCTAATTTAGCTTTTAATGATCAATTGTTAATTGACTGCTATTTTAGTAATTAAATAAGTTTTGTTTATGTGTAAGCCATTAGTCTGAAAAAGTCTCCATTGCAGGAGATGAAAGCGCTTACTTTTGTCTTGTATTTTACTTGGAATATTGTTTTGAATTTGTGGATTAAATCTCGAACGTTATTTCCTGGTGCTGCCATTGTTTTTCTGCTGTTTGGATACTGATTTGGTTAATAGCATGCTGCTGTATTTCAAGTTCGTTGAGTGTTTGTTGCAGCATGACAGTTATGGAAAGAGGCTCTGCTTCAGGCACCAGTTTTGCAGCTGTTTCCGCCGGCTGTGTTTTGAATGATACCCCAAGCAGTTTGTTCATTGTGAATGAAGAAGGTACTGTAAATTCTATTAATAAGAATCAAAGAAGAACTATGTTGAATATTAGTAACGATGAAGATTTATTGAGGGAGTGTTTAGCCCTGCCTGTCAATTTATTTTCGCTTGAGGGCCGTGTTGTACCGGAATCAAATACGAGCACTGTTTACAATATGCAAGAGAGGTTTAACTGGTTAGAGAAAGATTTGCTGTCCCTAAAACATATTCAGTGGGACAACTTATTCTTCAAAAATTGTTTAAAAGTTCAACAAGTCCCCAGGGGACTGAGAATAAAAAATTTGCCAGCGGGTAATGATTTACCTAAGGAATTCACTGACAAATGGCTTGATATTAATCAAAGGGTGGGACTACAATATATGGAACTGTTGCGTGATGCTAATATGAGTAAAATAGAAGATATAACCACCAACGTCAAAACGAATTATGGTATGCTTAAAGACAATACTTCCAGGGACAATTTTAATAGTAAAATGGTATTTATTCAAGAAAATGTACACAAATTAAACGAGGAGTTGTGTCAAAGGAAAACCAAAAAGTTTTACAGAGATATAAATGAATACGCAAATGGCGTTGCCACAGCATATGTGTTATGGTTGCAAGCTAATGCTAGCAATATTATACACAAAGATTCTAGTACAAATGCTGTCAGGTTAGAAGAAGAAGTTAATACTGTAAGGAGGTCGGA
Organism: Protopterus annectens; assembly: GCF_019279795.1. Classification (NCBI taxonomy): domain Eukaryota; kingdom Metazoa; phylum Chordata; order Ceratodontiformes; family Protopteridae; genus Protopterus; species Protopterus annectens. The sequence continues at coordinate 1,858,555,530 of NC_056737.1, forward strand.
AAGACTGGGCAGCAAGAATAATATGCAAGTTGTTGTGGCTGATGTTCATTTCGACACTACAGGGGAAATTAGACAACATGCAAATGAACCAGCAGTGAGACCCAAAGTTAAGGATATCAGTAAAACAAAAACAAACAGTGAGGAAGCACATTCAAAAGGAACCTTGAGAGATGACAGTAAACAAATTATAGAGGTATATCAAAGAATAGATAACCAAAGAAGAACATGGGCCCAAGTGACAGCAGATGGTCATAATGAAAAAATAGACTATAATAAAAAACAGCAGTCACAAAAAAACTGGGGTGGCAGGAAAGGTCCAAGAAAGAACTGGAACTACCAACAAAAACAATGGAAGACATAAACAGTGTGAACTTTAAAATAATCAACTTATGTAGTAAGAATATTTCTTATGATGACTGCTGTGTAGAGTAAGGGGTGGAATTTTGCCCCGGCACAAAGGGCAAATAAATTAGTGATGATCAATGAGTTAAGAGATTATGTGAGCAAATTAAACCTTAAATTAATATTTGGAAATCAAAAACAAAATAACTGTGAATTGTATAAACCTAGCAGTTATAATCCACCTTTACCTAAAGAATTTGAAATGTTCTTAATATGTCTGAAATGCAGATGCTTAAAATGTTAGAAAATGACACCAACTTTAAATATTATAAATTAACTAAAAAAGAGAATGTTTTCATGCATTAGTTAAAGATGAAAACATACTTATTTTTAAGGCTGAAAACGGAGGTTCGATTGTTTTGTTAGATAGAGATGATTATGAAAGAAAAATGAAAGAAATGTTATCTGATAGCAACTTTTATAAACCAGTTAATCTAATAGAAACAAAGAAGGGATTCTTATTAATAGAATCATGTATAGATGAGTGGTTCTATGCTGAAGAATTGATGAGAAAATGAAAAGAAACATAACTAAAAATAATCCCATGATCAGTAGGATTTTTTGAATACCTAAAATCCATAAAAATATCTATTCTCCTCCTTTAAGACCAATAGTAGCCAGTAGAAATAGTAAGACAGAGGGAATTTCTATTTTAGTAGATAAACATCTACAAAAAGTGGTACCTAAGAGTGTCCCATACATAAAAGATAGTTATGATTGTATGAATAAACTTAATAACATTAAGGTCTCTGACTCTGATATATTACTAACTTTAGACATTAATTATTTATATACAATGATACCAAACAAAGAAGGCATGGAGATGGTTAGAATGGAGCTACTGAAATCGAGAGAATTTTCTTCTAACACAGTGGGACTTCTAATGGAGATGATAGATTTAGTTTTGAGCTACAATTACTTACAATTTTATGATCAACTATTTGTGCAAACAAATGGGGTTGCTATGGGGGCTGCGTTAGCCCCTAGTTATGCTAACATTTTTATGCAGGGATGGGAGTCAGCCAATATTTTTGAAAGTGTTTTTGCAAAAAATATTATCAAAATGTTGAAATTTATTGCCGATGTTCTGATAATATGGGATGGCACTGTTGACGAATTAAATGAATTTTTGAAATATATCAATAATGTCTGTTCCTTTATTAAGTTTATGCATAACTTCAATACAGAAATAATTAATTTTTTAGATCTTATGATCTACAAAACAGATGGCAAATTAGTTTCCAAATTTCATAAAAAAGAATTTCAAAACAACATGTATCTACATTACTCAAGTTTACATCCAAAAAAGACCAAGTCGAACACTGTCAAAGGTCAAATAAATAGAATTAGTAATTTGATGAAAGATGATGAAATCTTTCAAGTAGAGGCTGACAACTTTTGCAAAAGAATGTTAACTAGAGGTTACCCCCAAGAGATGGTAGATAAGGTGATGGCAGAAGAAATTATAAAAAGGAATAATATAATTGTCGATAAGCCAAAGGAGAAAATTTCTGTAGACTTTACCAAAGCTTTAGCACTACAAAATAGTCCAGATTCTAATACTATTAAAAGTATAGTTAGAAGGAATTGGGGAATACTAAAAGGAAATAGTGAAATTATACAGAAATTAGGAGATGAACCCAAATTTGTACAAAAAGGAGAGAAAAACTTTAAAGACTTTTTTCAAAAGAAGCTAAATAAAAATAAGGCTGTGGAAGAAAGGTAAGGAATGGTAAAGTGTTTCAATTGTAATTATTGTCAATATTTATACATTGATAGGCACAAAATTAGACTTGGTAAAACTTTAGTAGAAGTCCCAGGTAGATTCACATGCAGATCTAAAAATGTTGTTTATGTATTAATATGTGTAGATGGTGGATCCTTTTATGTAGGTAAAACTAAAAGAGAATTGTATAGGAGAATCTATGAACACCACTATGCTATTGGTAAGGGTGATGTAAAAAATGCTATGGGTAAGCATTATGTGGGAAATAGATGTAAAATCAATTTTAAGTGTTTGGTAATAGATTCAGTGCATCCTAATTTCAAAAGTATTAATGTAGAAGAAGAATTAGGGTGGTTGGAATACTGCTGGCAGGTTAGATTGAATGCATGTTTGCCCCCAGGACTTAATAACAGAGAAGAATTTATTGTGTATTTAAAAAGGAAGGGACTGAAGCATTAGGGATTTTAGTTATAGGTATTTGTCAGCTTTAGGCTGACTGTTGTTTTAAAAACAGCTAATTTAGCTTTTAATGATCAATTGTTAATTGACTCCTATTTAAATAGGTTTTGTTTATGTGTAAGCCATTAGTCTGAAGAAGTCTCCATTGCAGGAGACGAAAGCGCTTACTTTTGGCTTGTATTTTACTTGGAATATTGTCTGGAATTTGTAGATTAAATCTCAAATGTTATGTCCTGGTGCTGCCATCGTTTTTTTGCTGTTTTGATTATCAAGAATGTGTTTGATTGTGTGTGCTGGCTGCCTTGGAAGCTATCACAACTCCCATATCTGGCATTCCTTACAGCTGTATCAGTGGTTTGCCAGGGGGAACATCCCATATGGCCATTTAGTGGGGGATGGTGGCTATGCACTGGAGCCAAACAAAAATGCCATAATGAGGCATATGCACAAACCAGGATCATTATAGAGAGTATGTTTGGGATGTTCAAGTCATGGTTCTGCTGCCTTGACATATCCGGTAGAGCCTTGCAGTACTCTCCAGCCACATGTGCCCACATGGTCATAGTAAGTGCCATGCTACACAATATGATCCTGCAGAAACAGCTGCAGCAGGAACAAAATGAGAAGGGCAACACAGCCCCCCTTCACCATTGCCAAGGCCTCCACACGCACAGAGGGACTCAGAGGAGGAACATTCTGAGCCTGCCCCTGTAGGCAAATCGAGGCGTACCCAGTATGCCCTGGCCTTGGCAAACAGGCAACCCATAGTACATACACAGGCACTCTAGGGACTCAGGGACTGATATCTCTCTCTCTGTCTGACTCGCACACACAGTAGAATGGATGCCAAACATCACACCACCTATACCTGACCATGTATAGGCAGTGTATTGTGAGCATTCACCATAGTCATCCCTCAAGCACCACCCTCACAACAGCTGCAGCCACAAGATAAGCCATTCTCTGTAACAAATTAAACTAATGGAGTGGAATTTTCTGATAGCATATCTATGGTATTGATCAAGCATGTAAGGGAATGGGGTGGCTAACTGGTATAGCAGCAGACAACTGACAGGTCTGTGGGACAGCAGGATGAGTATCCTCAGTATTGCCTTACCCACACCATGCAGTACCACCCTAGTCAAAAAATACCACTGCAGTATATGTGGTGAGCCAAATAAATGGGGGGGGTCATAGGATGCATGCATGGATGTCAAAGTGGGGGTCCCATACCCACTGCCAACCCCACACAGCAGATCAGCTGTAGACAACCATACAGAAATGCCTGACAAAGGCCCCCACAGGATGACATCCATGAAATCCCCACCCACAGACCTTTACACAGTGATATCACAGCAGGTTTGGCAGTGGCAGTATGGCTCTGAATGGTAAGACGTCTGAAACTACAAATGTCTGTGCCAGAACAATCTGACTTGTGGTTGACACTGTTATGCCTGTAGTCTGAAAGATAGGGCACACCACTATGCTACATGGGACCAAAATGTTAAACAAACATCAGCACAGTCTGTGCAGATGTGTATCATGTACAGTCATGTCACCCCCCCATTGTCCCCACAAAAATGCAGTAACATGTTTCTAGACTTAAGCAGCATCCAGCTGCCACCCAGAGTGATGGCACAATAGTAACAGAAAGCAATTATCAGTAACACCCACAGTCAACTTACTGGTGCCATCCCAGGGGTGTCTCCTGCCAGCAGCCTTGGATCATATAATCATCAGAATCCACTGCCCTGCTACAGATGTCCTGCATCTGTTGCACTTGGCCTACAGGTCTCTGGAAAATGCCTATGCCTTACCCACAGTGCCCTTTAGGGAGTGCCATGGGGTCCATAACACCAACATAACACAGTCCAAAAAATGCAAAAAAAAGGCCATGCTGACAACTGCTAGGAGCAAACCTGCTAGCCTCAGGGAGCCAGAAATTGGGGCAAAGCAATGACTAATGGGGTGATAAAGGTCCAAAGAAAAGGATAACTGTGAAATACTGCTCTAATAATGTTATAAAGTTGATGGAATGATTTGTAGTAGCATGGAATGTCTGATAGGTATAAAGTCTGAAACTGCAATGTCAGCTGTCAGTAATATCTGACTTCAACCCTGAGTGTCTTGCAAAACGCTTTTGCTGGAATACCATGCTCGGTTGGGTAACCAACAAAATATATGAGTCATGGATTTGGACATTCTGTGATACTCTGTACAGTCAACAGGTAGGGCTAGGAGTTTAAACATGGGAATGCACTCATTGCAGGCAGTTAGGTAGGAGTTCTAATCACAATCATGGCAAATACAGAAGTGTGTGTGTGTGTGTGTGTGTGTGTGTGTGTGTGTGTGTGTGTGTGTGTGTGCGTGTGTGTGCGTGTGTGCGTGTGTGCGTGTGTGTGTGTGTGTGTGTGTGTGTGTGTGTGTGTGTGTGTGTGTGTGTGTGTGAGAGAGAGAGAGACACTTGTGTGTGCAAGACTGAGGGAGTTGTGATTTTGTTTGTTTATAGGTGAAAAAGTTTTATGCCATTCCCACCCATGACACTTCACAGTGCTCCACCTTATCAGTCCAGATGATGTCAAGCCCTTATCATCAACCTTGGCCTGCTGTTAGCCCTATAAGCTCAGCAGTGTGTGTGATAAATGTTTAACACTATAGTACAAATGACTAGTTTGGCAGGGGTTCTATTCTTGTATCCGGCAAATGTATGTGTGTAAGTAGAAGTATTTTGATATGTTTCCCATCCACTGCCCTACTTTATCAGTCCTGCTGATGTCATGCCCCATAGCAGCACCTTTGGCCAACTCTCAGCCCAGTAAGCTCTGTAGCATGTGAGGTAACTGTGTAACACTATGGTACCAATCACTAGATAGGTAGGGGTTCTACTCTCACATCTGGCAAGTGTGTGTATGTGTGTCTGTTTGTAAGATAAAGTATTTTGATAAGTTTAACACCCACTGCACTACTTTATCAGTCCTGCTGATGTCATTCCCTTTATAGGTTCACAAGTGTGTTCTAGGTAGTGGGCCAAGAGCCTTAACAAGCTTAGCACATAAAAGGGCTCTGCCATTGTGCCACCTGATATTACATCCCAGTGCTTGTATCAAGTATAGCCACTGCAGTAATCCTTGGGTTGAACTATCTATTACCCATCCAGTCATCAAGATTTATATGGAACAGGGTCAGCTAGGTGCTCTGCATGACCTGTATGGGAAGTGTATTCCAGGGCATATCCAGTCTCTTGGTGAGGGACCTGTCCCACCAGCATGTTGTGGTGATTGCGGTACTGAGGTAGAGGTCTCTACACTGTGTGGTGTGGATAGATTTATATGTAGCATTTCTAAACCAGATGGGTCAGACATGGCTTTGTAAGTCAAGCACAGATAGTTGCTAATTAGGTGATATGACACAGAGAATAGCTTGGGTCCTCTGAGCCTGTAGAATGTGTGTTTAGTGGTTTACATGCATTTGGTTATTCGTCTGATGGTTGAATACAAAAATTTTGAATGCAGAATCCAAAGCCAGCGAAATACTGAACACCAAATGACTGATCTCCCAAATAATGAATGCATCCCTGCATTCAGCATTCCAACATTCAACATTCCAAATGTGAACGTGACATAATTCACAAACTTGCATTAAACGACATCCCTCCCTCCTTTAAACAGGAAGATGTTCTGGCGTATACACCATCTGCAGATACTGTTGACATATACGTGGCAGGTATTTCAAAACAGGAAGGTACGTACACATAAGCTGTTATGGTAAAGATCTGCAGGATTCTAACTGCAGATGGCTGAGGTGGAAAGCACACCCCACAATCCCAGTACACTTGGACAGACATACACAACAATCCAAAGCCAGAAGGGGAAGGACACATTGTTCATTGATGGGTATCTCCACTACAATGAGAAATGTGTTGGCCAGAGGCACTACTGGTGCTGTTTAAGGAAGAGTAGGGACAAGTGCAAGGGGAGGTGCATCACCAAGTGCTTAAGCGATGGACACATACTTAACAAGAGTACTGTACACTACCATGGCCCCGATCCCCTGCATTCGGAAGTTTGTCAGGTCTGTGAACAGATACGGAAAAGGGCCCAAAATTCTGTGGAAGACTCTTGTAAAATCGTATCTGAGGTGCTGATTGGAACATCTACTAGCGTTGTCAATGAATTTCCTTACACAAAGGCATTGAAAGGGAGTGTAACCCGACTGAGGCGTAGAAGGAAGGTGGCCATGTTCAAGGATTTGCAGTCTCAACAGGACCTGTCCAGCAACATGCTGCCATTGAAAAACGGTGCCTTCATTGTAGAATGTGGGGAGGTAGATGAGCAAGGTATACAGATAGTTATCTTCACCACAGCATGTAACCTTAGGCTAGTGTGTGCTGCCGAGTTCATACTGGTTGATGGCACCTTCCCGATTAGTACCAGGGAGTGCCGGCAGGTGTATATGATCCATGGTCCCCTAGACCTGGCTGTTAGCAAAAAGGTAGTCCCCTTGATATATGGCATCCTGCCCTGCAAGACCGAAGACTGCTACAAGCAGTTTTGGGCCATGGTGGTGGGCTTGTGTGTGAAGCATGGGTTGAGTCTGACATCTAAAATGGTTATGTCTGACTTTGAGAGAGGTGCAATAAATGCCATACAGGCTGCATTGCCAGACACACTCACAAAAGGCTGCTGGTTCCACTTTTGCCAAATAATTTGGTGGCAGATACAGTGTGTGCTTCTTGTAAAAGAGTTTGGAACTGATGCAGCCTTCACAGGGTTGTGTAAACAATTGCCCACACTCACATTCGTAAACCCCACCTATCTCAGTGAGACCTTCACTGACATAGAAAAGGACTTTCCTGACTTTGGACAGAAGGTATGCATATTCTTCAAGGGAAAACTACCTATTAGGTCATTTGAGGAGGCATGGGATGAGGGGATTAACAGCTGAGAGGCATCCACCCCTTTTTTAAGTGGAGTTTTGGAACGAGTATGATACCACCAGTCTGGGATTCCCTAGAATGCGGTATAGGGCTGGCACAAGAGGTTGAGGAGCCTTATTGGGAAGCAGCGGCTATTCCTTTTGGATGTGCTACATGCCATTCAACTAGAACAAAATCATGTTGAGGACCTGATAGCCAGGTGCATGTCCGGATTGCCAGGTACGCTGAAGCGATGGAGGCTGGACATTAAGGAACATGCTTTCCAGACCCTCTTGGAGAAACAAGACGACATGACACCATGCGGATTCATTGCACTACTGGCACAACACTGCTCATTTTAAACCCATGTGTGTGTTGGGATGTATGGCACTCATCAGTTTCTTCAGGCACTGGCCACGACTGTGCAATTAAGTTTTGCTTATACATATGGAGTGTGTACTATTAGTGTAGTACTGTTTTGTGGTGGTATGCACTGTGGCACTGGGGTTTGGAACACAGCTTCCTTGGACAGTTGGTGATACCAGGACTGACTTCTGCACTCCATGATATGTGCTGTTTGAGTGGTAGTAAAGAAATGGTGAGTATTACTTATTGCACATGATGTACTGTCTGTTTGAATCCTACTTTTCTGGCCTGAATCAATGTCACTATCTGCAATAGTCAGTGACACAATTTTATGCCTGGGGTTACAGCTTGTGTATATATTGTTGGGCAATCCGTACGATTTCCTAGATCAGATGTAAAGTGGGACGGGCTCTGGTAATTCCGTTTAGAGGACTACATTAAGTCCAGACTGCCTTCTGTGCTCTGATACACACACTGAAAGATCTGTCTATGTGTGTACTTCAGTTCTGCACTGTGCACTGACTGTTTTTCGAAAAATGTGTAATATGGCATTTTTGTTATTCCCGTTTGGTAATCAGCATTTTCTACATTTCATTTTTCAACATTTAAGTTCGAACACTGTACTATTTGATAGGGTGCATTTCGGCCAAGTGCATGTAAACCATGTTTAATGCCTAGGAACCCCTTTGTGAGGTGCTTCTGTGGCTTCTCCAGCTGTAGCAGGTGTCTAGTGAGGTATATGGCAAATGGCCATAATACTTGGGCAGTTGTCTAATGAGGGAATAGTAGACAGAGCTCATTACCTCTGTCTTCCTGGATGCAAAACCCTTGGTAATGCAATGTGCCATATAGAAGGACTTTCTGACCACAGTGGCAATGTGGCATTTGAAGGAGAAGTTGCCATCAACCTCTGTCCCTAGATCTCTTGTAATGCCTACAGTGTTCATTGGGCTCCCACTGATGTAGAACTTACTGGGAACTGAGTGTTATACCAAAGGGGATGATGATGCATTTTGTGGTGTTAAGCTTCTGACCATGCTTTCCACACTTCTCATTGGTCTCACTGAGACCTTTCTGTAGAATGTCTGCATCACTTGTGGAGTTGATAATAGCTCCCAGCCTGCAGTCCTCTGAGAAGTTGGTCAGCCAGAGTTCCTCTGTTTTGGGATGGACTCCTGAGAAGTAGATGCTGGACAGGACACTATCTAGTACTGATCCCTGTGGGAATCCACTTGTGACTGCTTGCAACTCTGACTTGGAGTTTGCCACTGTCACACCGTGTGTTCTGTGAACCAATTTGCAAACCACCCACTGATACAGGGGTTGATGCCTAGTTTGTTGTGTTTACCAATAATCCCTGACTGAGGAATTGTATCAGAAGCCTTGGGCAGATTGAGGAAGGCTGTATGCAGTGCCTTACTGTCATACACATCCCTGGTGACTCACTGAAAGACGTCAACCAGGTTGAGCAGGCATGATCTGCCATTCACAAAGCCAAACTGTGTGTGGTCCAGAATTCAGAGATCACCCACATCTTGGTCAATCAGGTCCCTGCTGATGCACCCATACCCATGCATAGCAGACTTGTCAGGCTAAGGGCCCAATAATCCCCAGGGTCTGTAGATGCTACTCCTTCATGGAGAGAGATGACTGTGTCAGTGTGCCATTTAGGAAGGACAAAGCCTTAGGTGAGGCTGTGACTGACCAGGGCACACAGATGTGATGCCAGGTCTCTTTGTATGTCATGTAGAACAAAGCCACAGATATGTTGGGATCCCATGGAAGCTGTATCCTTGCCTGTGTACAATGCAGGTCTAACCTGGCCTGCAGTAATGCTGGGTGCCTGTCATTCATCTGCCATTCTGATTGTCCCCTTGGGGACAGGGGTAAAGCTGACACTGATTGTGTTGGCAAGACTGTGGCCAATATCTGTTGTGTCAGGATAGGAATCAGCATTGTGCAGTAACTCACAGCACTTGTGTTATTGCTGTGGAGGTTGTTGATATAACTATCAAAGGCTTTTGTGACTGTTGTCAGTGTCTACTGCAAATCTGCCTTCATAGCTGCCTGTAGGTGATTCCATGAGGGATCCCAAGTTGTGTTTGAGGATAATAAGGGTGTTCACCAGTCTTGGGACACCACCATTTTCTGAAACAGTGTCCTCCTTCTGTTCTATACATTAGTAATGGCAGGGGACCATCACAATGGCTTCCAGTGTTTGGAGGACAGTGTCTGTGTTCTGTTGGCTATGGCTAGTACCATGTATCCATGTACATGTTTGTGCAGTGCATATGTGTATGATGTGGCAGTCATGCAGCTATTTCCCATTGGCATGGGTGCAGTGAAGTAATCCACCCCTGTTTTTATGACTGCACTGTCAGCATTGGAGAGGTTTTGCAAGGAGGTTACCTTTGTGGGGGTGTGGGTGAGATGTTGAGCTCCATGTTGATTACATCATGTTTTCATCTGACTAGGTAGGGATTTGACAACTGTGGTCGAGCAACAGTCCCATATGTAAGTAATCAACACAGGTCAAAGTTGTTGCGTCCTCTACTGGGGGTCAGTATGAGCCAGTCCAGGACATTGGAACTGATGAATTCCATGAAGCACTGGGCCAGTGTACTGGTGCTTGACTATCTTCCGCAGGTGAAGGGGGGGGTAGTTGAAGTCTCCTACTATGCCAGTGTTGGGTTGGACCTTCATAGATGCCAGGGTGTTGAGGAATGTGCATTGACAGTCTAGGGACATAGCTGGGGACCAATAGCAGGCTAGGGTGTGGACTGCATTATTCCCCAAAGTCAGTTTTACCGAAAGTACCTCCTATGCATTATGCTGGGATACTAGTCTGGAGGTGTGCATATCCATTATGGATATGGAGACAACACCACCTGTGGAGGTGTAGTCCATGTTTTGGCACTGACAGCTGTGGAATGCATCATAGCCTGTTAGTGCAGGGCTGCTGTCTGCTGCCGTGAGCCACCTCTCTGTTACAGCACAAATGTCAATGTCCTCTACTCTGAAGAGTGCTTTGAGTGACTGTATCTTGACAGATGTCTACTGTTGAGCAGCATGACCTTCAAATTGCATACATGTCTAGCTGTTATGGTGGTAATTTGATTTGGAACACTGCCTAATAAAGCACTATAGGAGTTGCAAGACACTTACTCTGTACCTGGAAACCCAGGGCTGACAGATTTAGGACATCTCTGGCAAGGCATTGAGGTCTGTCAATCATGTTATCCCAAGCAGAGAGATACTGGATCCCCTGATAATGACACACAACATGTAAGCCAATGTTGCAGTCAATTATCTATTGAAAGTACTGCAGTATCATTCTGGGTGATGGCAGTATACTGTTCTGGGCTACTGTCACACCTGCCTGGACAACATAATCTGAGTGAGCAACCATGTCTCTTGTCATATAGCCCAGGGAGGTGTGTCTCAGGTCATTCACACCCACATGGATAATGACAGAGTGATACTTGTAGCTGTTGTGGAGTGGCCAGACTGGGTGTGTCATGTGTTGGATGCTGGCATGTGATAGACAGTTGGCGTTTACCTCCTCCATAATCAACATAGTGAGTGGGACATCTGTGTGCCGCAGTAGTGAGCCACCTATGATCATTGTATTGTGCAAGGTGGCCAGCTTTAGGAGCTTAGGTTGAGGGGCACACTGTGTAAGTGACATATGTGTCCTTTGGCATGTGCTAAGTAATGGTGTCTGAGTGGGTGTCTGTCTTGCTGGTCTGTGTTGTTTGTGTAAATGTCCATTGAGTGCCTCTGTGAAGGAGGGTGTGTGGCTTTTCAGTGTGGTCTGTCATAGTGTGTGTTGTGGTGAGCTATGCGGTCCACATGGTGTGGTGCAGATGTTGATCTCATCCTCTTGACCAGCTAGTCCAGTCTTTGCCTGAGAGTGCGTATTTACACATTTGGTGATATGGGGTAACTCTCACTGGTCTGAGTGTTTGGAGTTTAGAGGAGAGGGTTGTCTGTGTATATGAGGCAGTTGCAACAGTGCCTCAGAATGGACACATGCACCAGGTTAATGGGTGAAAGCACAGCAAACTTCAGTTATCAACACCTTTGGCCAGTTGTAAGTCCAGTAAGCTCTGTAGCATGTGCAGTAACTGTGTAACTCTATGGTACAAATAACTAGATAGGCAGGGGTTCTAATCTCATTACGGGCAACTGTGTGTGTGTGTGTGTGTGTGTGTGTGTGTGTGTGTGTGTGTGTGTGTGTGTGTGTGTGTGTGTGTGTGTGTGTGTGTGTGTGTGTGTGTGTGTGTGTGTGTGTGCGTGTGTGTGTGTGTACATGTGTCTGTGCCTGTGTATGTGTGTGTGTGTGTGTGTGTGTGTGTGTGTGTGTGTGTGTGTGTGTGTGTGTGTGTGTGTATTTGTGAGAATCATGTACTGTGTGGGTTATACCATTTTTGACTTGTGTACCACCCTTTACACTTCCCTTTACTCCAATTTAGTAGTCCTGTTGATGTCATTCACCTTAGAAGTACCTGTGGACTAAGTGAAATTGTATAAGCTCTGTGGTGCATCTGATAACTGTGTAGCACTATAGTAGACATAACTAAATAGGCAGGAGTTCTGAACCCAATACTGGCAAGTGTGTGTGTGTGTGTGTGTGTGTGTGTGTGTGTGTGTGTGTGTGTGTGTGTGTGTGTGTGTGTGTGTGTGTGTGTGTGTGTGTGTGTGTGTGTGTGTGTGAATCTTATACTGTGTGGCTTATACCATTTTGATTTGTGTACCACCCATTACACTTCCCCACCCTACTTTACTACTGCTGTTGTCATTCACCTTAGAAGTACCTTTGGACAAAGTGCAATTGTATAGGTTCTGTGGTACATCTGATAACTGTGTAACACTGTAGTAGGCATAACAAGATAGGCAGGAGTTCTGATCCCAACATCGGCAAGTGTGTGTGTGTGTATGTGTGTGTGTGTGTGTGTGTGTGTGTGTGTGTGTGTGTGTGTGTGTGTGTGTGTGTGTGTGTGTGTGTGTTAATTAGATACTGTGTGGCTTACAACATTTTGATTTGTGTACCAACTATTACACTTCCCCCACCCTATTTTACTACTGCTGTTGTTGTCATTCACCTTAGAAGTACCTTTGGACACAGTGAAATTGTATATGATGAGTGGCGCATCTGCTAACTGTGTAATACCATAATACAAATAACTAGAGAGGCAGGCATTCTAATCTCAGTACTGGCAACTGTTTGTGTGGGAATGATGTACTGTGAAGGTTATTCCATTTTGAGTTGTATGCCACCATAGCCATCCTAATTTAGTAGTCCTGTTAATGTCATTCACCTTATACATACCTTTGGACGAGGTGATATTATTTAAGTTCTGTGGAGCATCTGATAACACTTTATTACACATAAATAGATAGGTAGAAGTTCTAATCTCCATGCTGGTGTGTGTGTGTGTGTGTGTGTGTGTGTGTGTGTGTGTGTGTGTGTGTGTGTGTGTGTGTGTGTGTGTGTGTGTGTGTGTGTGTGTGTGTTTGTGTGTGTGTGGATCATATCTTGTGTGGCTGATACCATTTTGATGTGTGTACCATACATGGCAGGTGACCACCTTCTGATGCCATTACTTTATATAGTGTGATAATGGCATCTGCCTCACCTCACATGCAGCATGTGAAACCACTGTACAGGCAATACCAGTTCTCTGTACATATGTGTCTGGAACATCCAGATGTTTGGAACCTATTAGTGCTCTGTCTGCCTTAACAATGCCCATGTATGTGATATACTTGCCAAATAGCAAGCAGTGAGTGTACTGACACATATGGCAGCATCATGTGATATAGTTGCCAAATAGCCCATAATGAGGGTACTGCCACATATGGCAGCATCAGGCATCATATATGACTGAAACAGCATACTGATACAATGTCTGCTACCCTCACACTTGTCCAGGCTTGTAGGTACAATACATTAGTCCAGATGTGTGGTTTTACATGTGAACTATTCATGTCATGTGTCACATTAAAGGTTGGGAAAGGTATGGACCCCCATATCAGAAACACATGGCATTTTAACAGCTGTGTGTATACATTCTATATCCACTGTATAGAAGTAATGTTTCACACATGTTCCCTACCTTAGTCAGTATGTTCAATGCATTTTGCTGGTGTCTGTCCAGATGTCTTGCACTGACAGGCTGTGAGGTATGCTACAGGAATGTTACATTCTCTTCAGATTGGCCCCTGTGGTGACCACTGTGATGCAATACAATTAACCCCACCACAAGTGAACATACATATAAACAGTATAGCTTGTAGTCATAGTTGTGTGCATAGTAACTTGCATGACCTCCACATGCCTGGGGTATTGCCAAAACACTGCTGCAAAATTCCATACTCACCAGCTTCAGGCTGCTGTCCCATATGCAGACAAGAGTGACCTTTGTAGTTGTGGGAGAGAGGTTTTGTCAGCAGACACACATGTGCCCTTGGAAAAAGATGGATGCAGCATGTCTGCACATTTACAGTACAACACCCAATACTACACAATCTGCTGTCTTTTACCATAGATTTTCACTTCTGTGCATTAGAAATCCCCATCCACAACTGCAATCGTACTTGGCACATGCATGTAGATACTGTCCAGATACAAGTATGTCTCATATAATAGTCTACTAATCCCCACCTAGACCTTACCTGCATGTTCCTTGTCCATTGTGTGGGTGCCACCCACCTCCAGCAAGTGGGGCTTTCTACCTTGGTGTTGTACTGCTATGGGTGGCCCAAGCTTGGCAAGGAGCTCCTCATTTGGTGTTGCATGGTTGGTCTCTAACCTGTGGTTGTAGGGTCCCTGGCCATGGCAGCAGCCCTTTGCCAGGCATAGCGTATGAGGTTGGTGGCATGATGCTGCACCTGCTCATATGTACATGTGTGCAAGCCCACCTATTTTACCCTGTAGACAGGGTCATCCAACAGGGTGGCCATCTCCAGCAAATGTTGCTGGCTTCAGGCCAACAGTACTGTGTGGTTCTGTATTATGGCTTCCACTACCAGGTTGCATTCCACTGGTGAGAAGGTGTCCTTCCAGGGATGTGACATTGCACCTGGTTGACACTAACAGGGAAACACATATCAGGATCCCATATATTTGGCAACAGTATGTCCAGTACCTGCACGTGTACCTTGAATACCAGTAGCCAACACTCACAACCACACCAGTAGCCAACACTCACAACCACACCCTACCCCTGTAATCTATCAGCACAGTATCAGCTTGCATTGCACTCCTGGTCCTGATGAGTCATACTGCCCACAGTGAAGGCAAGTTGTTTGCATAATCCACCATTAGCCATCTTCCATGTAGGTGGTTTGTGGATGATGCTGTGGCTTGGTGCGACTACAGTGTGTAATGCAGCTGGGAGCTCATGCCTGAGTTCATGTAGGATGCAGATAGGGATGATATGACATCCCATGGATACTTAGATTTGCTGCCTTTCAATAGGCAATATGTACCTGCTGACTGGTGATGAGGGGAGGGGTGTGGGTGCAGTACATATCCATCTATAGTGATGATGAGCTGGGGGGGGTGTTTGCCCTAACCCTATCTGCATCAGGTTGCCTGTACCTACGTTGTGTGCATGTGATCTGATTGGCCACCATTTCAGGTTGGGTTGGTATGTTGCCTTCGAGATTGCAGACGTATGGGAAGATGGCCTTTTGATTGTCCCTGGTGGATGTCTCCAATTTGTAATCATAGCCTTACAGTAATCCACCTGTGATCTTATATGCTTGTTCTGACAATGGCGGACTTGATGCCAGGTTGGTTCCTGGCCTTACTTTGCCCTGTACAGCCACTATAGGGACCAAGTCTGTGGTTTGTGTAATGCTGTTGCCCAGCAAAGGGGATTACTGTATGTTGGTGGAGGTAAGTATGACAATTAAGGTATTGCTGAGCCCATACAGCCATGTATGTGTTCAATCTGTTGTTTGTAGTGGAGATGGCCACAAAGTCATAACACAGTTGGACATCTCTCCAATTTAGTAATAATAACCATGCTTACTATACTAACCATGGCTGTGTCAGGACAATGCAACAACCATTAGCTGTAGAAATGTCACTCTTTTGGGTGCACAGTAACTAAGATTACACATGTGTACAACATGTACAGCTGTTTTAACTGACATTTTGCATCCCATGTCTGTTTTCATGAGGTGGACATGCATAGCTAATACATCACATATATGTCTGTTCTATTTCAGTTTGACACACTAAATTCACACACCTGCTACACAGTCATCCCTCTCAACCAGTTACAGCAGGACATCTGTAGGATGCCATACATACATGGGTGCAATGGATCAAAATCAGTGACAGTGTCTCAATATTGCTGTAACATACTTGAGTAATTCAATAGCACAGCAGACTTTGCACTGCCAGGCATCCCATGGAGGATGTCCAACAGTCATATGGCAGAAAGAGAGAGGAAAGGCTAGGAGAGTGGCATCGTGGGTAAGAATTGTTAATGTCGGCAGTATGAGTGGCATAGGCTGATATGATGGCCAGGGGATAGTTGACATATTGTGTGTGGGCAAGAGACTACATGGAAGGGAATTATGGCTGGGAGTATGGTAGGCAGGTCACAATTGTTCTATCAAGGTGTGGACTGGAGGTGGAAGGGGGTAGAGCTTCTGCTGAAGGAACATTATGCCAAGAATGTTTTTGGAGGATGGCATAAGGGTCTGATAGAGTGATGTTTCTGAAGCTGTAAGCTGATGGTGTAATGATGACTGCTGTTATTGTATATGCTATGCAAGTCGGTTGTGCGATGAATGAGAAAGAGAAATGTGACATCAGTTGGATGACGTGGTGATGACTATACCCAAGGGTGACAGACTGGTCATTGCAGCAGATGTCAATGAGCATGTAGGTGAAGGGAACATAGGGGATGGGGAATTGATGGTTATGCATGGTGTCTAAAGGAGTGGAGATGGTGAGATGGTAGTGGATTTTGCAAAAAGGATGGGCATGGCTGTGGTGAATATGCACTATAACATGAAGGAGGTGCATAAGATGACATACAAGAGTGGAGTAAGATGCACACTGGTGGAATATATCCAATGTAGGAGGGCCAGTTTGAAGGAGATTGGAGACTGTAAAGTGGTGACAGGGGAAAGTGTATTTAGGCAGCAGGGAATGTTGGTATGTGAGATGATGTTGATGACTGAGATGAGGAGGAGTGTGTGGGCAGCACCAAGGATCATATGGTGTGAATTGGAAAAGTGTGCTTGTGAGGTGGAGTTCAGGGAAGAGTTGAGACTGGCACTGGGTGGCAGTGACAATCTAACAAATATCTGGTTAAGTACAGCAGAGCTGGTAAGGGAGACAGCTAGACATGTGCTTGGGGTGACATGTGAATGGAGGAAGCAGTACAAGAATATCTGTCAGTGGACTGAGGAAGTACTAGACAGTATACAGAGACAGAGGTTGGGGAAGAAGGAGTGGGATTGTTAGAGAGATGAGGACAGTAGGCAGGAGTATGAGGAGATGATGTGCATGGCAAAGAGAGAAGTGGCAAAGGCTGAGGATGGGCATATGAAGAGTTCAATGACAGGTTGGGCACTAAGGAGGGATAAAAGGAATTGTACTGATTGGCTGGATAGATGCACTGAGCTAGGAAACATGTGCAGCAGGTAAGGGTGATAAAGGATGATGAGGTATATGTACTCACAAATGAGGAGAGTGGGTTGAGCACATGGACAGTGTACTTTGAGAGGCTGATGAATGAAGAGAATGAGACAGAAGGTTGGATGATGTGGGTATGGTGAATCAGGAAGTACAAAGGCTTAACAAGGAGAATGTAAGGATAGCTATGAAGAGGATGAATACTGGCAAGCCTGTTGGTTCACATTACACACCTGTAGATGCATGGTGTTGTTTAGAGGAAATGGCAGTGGTGTGTTAGACAGCTTGTTTACTGACATCTTGGGAAGTTTGAGGTTGCATGAAGAGTGGAGAGAAACTTCTTGGGTACGCTGTTATGAAGGCGGTTGATGTGCAGAGCTGTATAACTACAGAGGGATAACATTGACCAGTCACAGCATGAAGCTATGGGTAAGAGTAGTGGAAGTTAGGTTACACAGTGAGGTGAGGAATAATGGTCTGCAGTATGGAGTCATGCGTGGAATGGGCACTACCAATGTGATGTTTGCTCTGAGACTGTTACTGGTGGAATACAGAGAAGGTCAGGAGTTGCTCTGTGTCTCTCTGGATGTACAGAAAGCTTATGACAGGATGTCTGGACAGGGGTTGTGGTATTGTATGATGAAGTAATGAGTGGAAGAGATAAATGTAAGCATGATACAGTATATGTACAAGGGTGGTGTGACAGCATTGAGGTCTGCATTGAGATTGACAGATGTGTTTAAGGTGGAGATGGGATGACATCAGGGATCAGCTGTGAGCCCGTTCTGATTTGCAATTGTGATGGACAGGTTGACAGACAAGATTATACGGGAGTCCCCATTGACTATGTTGTTTGCAGATGACATTGTGATCTGTATTGAGAGTAGGGGACAGCTTTTGGAGACCCTGGAGCGGTGGACATATGCTGTAGGGAGGAGAGGAATGAAGGTCAGCAGCACTATGACAGAATATCTGTGTATGAATGAGATAGAGGATAGTGGAATGTTCAGGATGCATGGAGGATTGCAGTTGGCAAAGGTGGATGTGTTCAAATGATTGGCATCAACATTTCAGAGTACTGAGGACTATGGAGGACAGGTGCAGAAGAGAGTACAGGCAGGATGGAGAGGGTGGAGAAGAGTGTCAGGAGTGATATGTGACAGACGAGTACCAGTAAACGTGATATGTAAGGTCTACAAGAGGGTAGTGAGACCACCTATATTATATGTGTTGGAGACAGTGGCCTTGACAAAAAGGCAGGAGTCAGAGCTGCACATGGCAGAGTTACAGATGTTATGTTTTGCACTGGGTGTGACACGGGTGCACAGGTTTAGCAATGTGTATATGACAAGCTCAGGCCATGTTGAACAAATATGAGACAGTGTTGGAGAGGCAGCATTACATCAGTTTGGGCATGTGCTGAGGAGGGGTGCTGAGTATATTGTGAAAAGGATGGTAAGGATGTAGCTGCCAGGTAAGAGGCAGAGAGGAAGACTTCAGATAAGGTTTCTGGATGTAGTGAGAGACAACATGCAGGTGGTTGGTGTGAGAGAGCAGGATTCAGAGGGCAGGCAGAAATGGCAACAGATGATCCACTGTGGCAATCCCAAATGGGAAAAGCCAGAGGACCATTAAGGGGGATGTTGTAATGTCAGTCTTCACAGATTTGGCAAGGATTTGACTGACATGACACAACACTATGGGTAAAAGACTACAAATATGAGGCACGCATATGGTCAGTGTGCAGAACACTGGACAGTTGAATAGTATGAGCTCAGTATATAACATGCAGTTTAACACACACATCTGCAGCAGTACTTTACTCTGCACATGCTCTCTATAGTTGTCTTATATTTACAAGAAAAAAATGTGTATCATAGTTATATGTCCAGGTAACATATGGATATGTACAACATCCCAGTAGCTGGCCTAGTCACTATAGACAGATCCACATGCTATGGCCATCAGTGCTGTTGATCAGTACATCAGTACAGCAAGTATTGTTGAGGCATATGCTTTCAAACCCCTATTTTCCATTATTACAGACCACCTACTGCATTCAATTACATACTTACTTGTTTCACATACCTTTTCTTTCTGGATATGTCAAAGATATATCCTTTCTTATTCTTTTTTTTTTACACTAGTTCAGCTTTGCATTGACGGACTGTCTATGACAGAGTTGATTTGAATAGATGGCAGCTTGTCTTTTGTAAGTAATGGTCATGACCATGTGCTGGCTTGAGCACCAGTTGATGTTCCCCAGTTGCTGAGTGCATGCAGAATGGCTGTGTAGTTATTCCAATAGCCATGTCATGGCAACACAGTCCTATAATTGTGTACTCTATGTGGGTGTTGGCCCTTTCCCTTACCTGTGAGGAAGAGATCCTGGATGTGTGTGAGCTAATACCTCTTACAACAAGACCTGTGGAGACAAGCCAACTAAATAGTGGAGAAGATTCAAGACCTAAGGGCAGAATGTGAGTATTGCTGTTATATGTTTTGAATACTGCTTGTTTAACATAGTTTGTCTGAACATGCTACTTCTGCATGGGTTTCATAGGTTCATAGGATCATTGGTAAGTACTAGGCTATCAGCCCTAGGTCCTATATAAGCCCTGCCAAACAAGTTCCCTGGCTTTTGCCACCTAAGAAAATTATTTTCCTGTGCCCCTGTCAAGCAGAGCCACAACAGTGATTCCCGGGGTGAATTCCTATTACCCATTCTGTGGTCAATATTTCTGTTAAAGAGGGGTAATGAGGAGCTTTGCTTGACATTTATGGGCAGCCTATTCCAGAGCAGGGGAAGTCTCTTGGACAGGAATCTATCCCTCCATCATGTTCTATTTATTATGGTGACAATGTTTAGGTCCCTGCAGCATGTGGCTCAGAGAGATTGGGATTAATTTAAGTGTAGCATGTCCATCAGGTCTGGGTTAGACATGGCTTTGTACATTAGGCAGAGGTGCCTCAGAGTTGGTGATATGTGACGGAGTAGAGCTGGAGTTTTTTGAGATGGTCAGTGTATGCCATCTGTTTGAGGCCAACAATCCTCTTAGTGAGGTATTTATGTGGCATTTCCAGCTGTTGCAGATGTCTTGCGAGGTGCATGCCAAACGGGATGTTGTACTCTATGATGGTCTAATAAGGGATGAGTAGAGAGGAATGATGACCTCTCTTTTTCTGGAGGAGAACCCCTTTGTGATGAGTTGTGCCATGTAGAAGGATTTCCTGACTACTGTGGCAACATGATTATCAAAGGAGAGACTACTATCCACCTGTGTCCCAAGGTTTCTTATCACACTTTCGGTGTTTAGTAGGCTACCGCCTATGTGGTAGTTCATGGGTATGGTATTTTTCCCAAAGAGGATGACAATGCACTTCTTGGCATTGAGCTCTAGGCCATGACTTTGACACCAAGCATCAGTCTCAGTGAGGCCTCTTTGTAGAATGTTTACATCCTTAGGTGATTCTATTATGGCTCCTAGTTTGCAGTCATCTGTGCATTTTATTAGCCAGAGATTAGCTGTATTTGCCTGGACTTCAGAGAAGTAGATACCAAACGAACAAGAGAGGACCCAGGACCGAACCCTATGGTACTCTGCTTGTCACTGGTCTGAAGTTGGACCCATCCTGTGACATAGGGATTTATGCCTAGTCCAGTAAGTTTATCTATAATACCAGAGTGGGGGATGGTGTCAAAAGCCTTGGCAAGGTCAATATAGGCGTTGTGCCCTACCTTACCCTCGTCTATGGATCTAGTGACTGCTTTGAAGAAGTCAGTCAAGTTTAGGAGGCATGGTCTACCCTTTACAAACTCAAACTGAGTGGAGTCCAGAGTTTGGAGGTTACCTATGTCTTTGTTTTTAAGCTCCATGATGATACGTTCCATAGCCTTGCAGACCAGGCTTGTCAGGCTAATGGGGGCAATAGTTCCCAGGGTCTGTGCTGGCATGCCTTTTGTGGAGTGGGATAACTGTCACTATGTGCCACTCCTTAGGCACAAAGCCTGAAGTGAGGCTATGGTTGAACATGGTACTTAGGTGGGGTGCCAGTTCATTCTGTAGTTGATGCAGAACGCAGCCTGAGATGTTGTCCGGTTCCATAGATACTGTGTTCTTGGCTTTGTAGACTGTGGTCTTCACCTGTGTGGCCATGATTTCGGGGGGTTTGCAATCATCTGGTATGGGGATGGGCCCTTTGGGGTGTGTGGGGGGGGGTGAAGTTAGCACTGAACTTGTCTGCCAGGATGTTGGCGATATCAGTTGGTTAGGTAAATGTAGTGCCATTGTGCTGTAGTTCATAGCAGCTCTGAGTGTTGCCATTGAGATTCTTGACATAGCTTTAGAAGGCTTTGCGGTTGTCTTTAGAATCCAAGGTGATTTTATTTTTGTAACTAGCTTTGGAGGATTTTATGAGGGATCTCAGCTTCTTGCTGAGGCTGACCAGGGAGTTCCCGTTCCTGCAGTCTTGGGATTTTACTCTTTTCTGCAAGAGTATCTTCTGTCTGTTGTACAGCTTATTTATGGCAGGGGACCACCAGATCAGTCTGCAAAGTTCTGTGTCTGCATAGCTCTCAAGTGTAGGGATATCCATATAATGGCCAGAGGTTTGCCTGTTATGTTTGGTCTGTTCCCCAGACAGGTGTTGTTCTTGGCAAATCAGTAGCATACTCTGGTGATTGCAATCAGTACATGCCAACATCCATTTGTTTTTCAGACTTTATATCCCTCAGAAAAGTTATGTTACAATAAACCCTGTAACACCAGCAATTTTCTCAGTGTATAACAGCAATATTTCAAGTATGGCCATGTTTTTGGGCCTCAGTCCCAAATGATGTCAGGTGTGGTACAGATGCCATTCAGTAGGAGGTTGATAGGTAGGGTATACCATTATTATGTTCTGTCATTCCTGCTGAGGGGAAAGGGTAGATAACATGTGGAACTCTATACATTCAAGAGTAAGGTGTATGGAGAATGCTGTTAGATGCCATTGTGACATATTTTATGTGGGGGACAGTAAGAAGTGTTTTAAAACTAGGCTGTTAGAGCATGTGACAGATATTAGTGATGAGGAAGAAGACAGTTCTATAGCTGTACATTTCAATAATTCCCACCGTTGGGATAGTAGTCCTGAAAGAAGAATTGTTATGTACATAATTGGTTTAAATTCTTAAATGTGATACTTTATCCCCTTGGGGGTTGAATGTGTAGTGTAATTGGAGGCTGTGTATATACATGTAATTAAGTGTAGTAGGTTACAAGGTACTACTTTGGAAAAAGTCTGTTTCAGTTTGGTCAAACAGTCATAAAAGAGCAATTGTTATGTACAGAATCAATGTATGTTTTTAAATGTGATACTTTATCCCCTACGGGGTTGACTGAGGAGTGTAATTGGAGGCTGTGCATTTAAATGTACTTACGTGTTAATTGCTTCTTCTAATTAAGGCAATCATTTCTTGTAATGTGTTACTCCTTGAAGGCTTTGGCAAAGACATCAGAGTAAAATGAACTTGTGTGAATTACTGGCTGTTTGTATTGTTGTTTACTATCTTCACTCATTGTAGTTGTGTTGCTAAGAGGCCACTGTATATGTTTGGCCATTGTGTATGGCCTATCATGGTTTTATCGCAGCATACTGTTCAGTTATTATTTGGACTGAGGGGCAGATGTGAGTGTCATGGGTCCTTTCATATCCAGCTGTGCATGGTGCCCCAGTTATGGGTGGTCTATCAGCAGCATATGTTTGTATGTGCATTTAAAGGCATGTATGCATATATGTATCTATCTATCTATCTATCTATATATATATATATATATATATATATATAATTTTTTTTTTTTTGTACATATAAACACACACACACACACATATAAATATATATATATATATATATATATATATATATACAAATATATCTACACATCAGTATTTCTTGGTAATTTATCTGTATATTGTTATACATATATATGTATCTCCACATATATCTATCTCTCTATATATGTAAATATTTTTTCATGTATATATTTGTAGATAACGATCATTCCTGATTGCAGAGTGTGTCTTTTGAATTGTAAACTGACTGTACTGTATGATATATTGTAAAAAACATCCTAACATCTTACAGCTAAGATGGCCTAGTGGTAAATTGCTGTCACTATGGTGTATAGCATCATGGTCTCAAGACTGAGCATGGCTGATTTTTTTCTTGCTGGCCAGATGAAGGTCTGCTAGATACAGAGTGATTAAGGCATTTTTAAGCAGTTTAAAGCGGGTTTGCCCAGGGTTGTGTGGTGCTAAGTGGCGTTAAAATATGGTTAAACCGATAGGCGCTTAAACTGTGTAGGCTTCGCTTACCAATGAACAAATCCACTTAGCAAGGCTTAAACCAGCTAAGTAAAGCTTACAGTTGCTAAGGATTTCTTATATTTTCATGCTTAAGCAATCCTTAGCTGGTTTCAGCAGAACTGTGTCAGGCTTAGCTGGCCACAAACAATTATTTAAATAAAAAATAGAAACATTTTTTACATTTCCATATAGCATTTTCCCAGCCCTACTCTACCATAAGTGAGGCATATGACTTACAAATATCATTCCAATTCATAAAAAAATTAGTTTACAACTACTTCCACACATAAAATATATTGACCAGAGCTGGCATTCGAACCGAGCATGTCTTGTACACTAAACCAGAGCTTTAACCACTATATTGCATCAACAACAATGGCTTCTCCTTCACAATTGTAATTGACTCTCAAACAGCATTTAAGCTGGAAAAAAAAAAAAAAAAACAAATAAAGCGCAAAATGACCAACAAGAACAAAATCCAAGCCAAAGCACGAGATAAGAAACCAAAAGCAAATAGCGTACTTCAATTTTAATGCCCGCTTTCGTCACAAGACTTCCTCAGAATGCAAAAAAATCATTACCAACAACCCTTTAAATATTCATACCAATTACATGCAAATTAACAATTAATTAAAAATAATTAACACTAACACTGGTAAAAATTAATAAATGTACAATGTTTGATTAGGTAAGCAATAACATGGTGTCACTATCTTTGTCAACGTGTAACTTCCTATATTTTAAAAAACATTTTACATTAATGGTGTCATTCAGTCCTGGAAATTTATCTGAATTCAGTTTAATTTGCCAAATAGTCTCACGTTGTTCCAGATGGTTTTTATAATCACCTGCTCTTAAATCAGAATATACAATTTCTAAAACAGAAAATACAAATTTTTTAAAAGAAGTGCAAACAACTGAATGCTTAAAAAGAGCACTATTTTCATCCCTAGTTTTAATGCTATAAATGTGCTCCCTTATCCTAGTTTTAAGACATCTAGTCGTCATGCCAATGTAAAAAGCTGAGCACCCTGAACATAAGCTTATATAAACAACCCCTTTAGAATTGCAATCAACATGTGTTCAGGGTGCCCAGCTTTTTACATTGGCATGACGACTAGATGTCTTAAAACTAGGATAAGGGAGCACATTTATAGCATTAAAACTAGGGATGAAAATAGTGCTCTTTTTAAGCATTCAGTTGTTTGCACTTCTTTTAAAAAATTTGTATTTTCTGTTTTAGAAATTGTATATTCTGATTTAAGAGCAGGTGATTATAAAAACCATCTGGAACAACATGAGACTATTTGGCAAATTAAACTGAATTCAGATAAATTTCCAGGACTGAATGACACCATTAATGTAAAATGTTTTTTAAAATATAGGAAGTTACACGTTGACAAAGATAGTGACACCATGTTATTGCTTACCTAATCAAACATTGTACATTTATTAATTTTTACCAGTGTTAGTGTTAATTATTTTTAATTAATTGTTAATTTGCATGTAATTGGTATGAATATTTAAAGGGTTGTTGGTAATGATTTTTTTGCATTCTGAGGAAGTCTTGTGACGAAAGCGGGCATTAAAATTGAAGTACGCTATTTGCTTTTGGTTTCTTATCTCGTGCTTTGGCTTGGATTTTGTTCTTGTTGAGCATTTAAGCTGGGCTGAGCAAACCGCCATGGCATACAAACCCGCTGCACTCTGCTTAAAATGTCTTTTATTGTAAAAAAAATAAATAAACAAAATATTAAATTATTGCATATATTTATCAGCAGGTTGCAGGCATGTGGGGCAGGGATTTGGCCATTCCAGGGACAGTCATCTACTGTGAGGGCTACTTCTTAGGGATTGTGTTTTTTTTTTTTTTTTTTTTCTTATTTCAGTGCCCACGAACACTGACATGCTCAGGTTTACATTTCAGTGTCCAGAGACACTGAAATAATGCATAATATTAGAGACAGGCTCTAATATTATGCTACTTCCTTGTTTGAAAGTACTATACATTAGTTTCTGAGTGCAGGGGTGTGTTTAAGTGTCCATGCAGGACTTATACATGCCCTCTGCACGTATATACAGATCGTGTAGGTGTAGGAATACAGCAGTGTGCCCACATTAATATGTAGCGTGTGCTGCTGTTGTATTCCTACACGGAACAGTCCGTGCAAGAACAGACTATTCTTGGATAGACTGCTCATGAATCCAGGAGTTAGATTTCAACTTATTTTCTTGAAGTTTTGCAAGTTAACTCTGTATGTTCCAGCCTCTACCATTAAAACATACATTTGCACAGGTATCTAGTTTATATACATTTCTGTTCTTTTTCAGTAGGGTACACTGTGGTTACATTCTTGAAGCTCAGTACATGGCACACAGTTCTCTTACATTTTTAAGACAAGCATATGAATCATATTAATATTCACAAATTTTATTTTATTTTTGATTTATTTTACATTTGTTGACCGGGATAGTCCGACTGAATGCATGTCCATTTTCAGCAGAGGCCCGGGGAGAAAAGCTCCAAGGGTAAGCAGATACAGCATTACATAATACCAGCATTACATATTACAAACAGATTATTTACAGAGATTACATAAGTAAGCAAGTTAAACAAGTTCCACAGGTTAAAGTTAGTCCTGAGCACAAGTCAGGATTAAATTAAATTACACAGTAAACTGGCTAACAGATTTTTACACATTCGAGTTAGCCAGGCTTGATACATTGACATAGCCAGTTAAGTGACAAATGTTGTTTGAGTTTAGTTTTAAATTGACCTAAGGTGGAAAGTAAGGTAATATCAGCTGGAAGTGAGTTCCAGGATCTACTTACAGAGTTTGCAAAGAGAGAATCACCGGCTGTGTTATTAATTTTGCTAGTCTGAATTAGTAGTTTGTTAGAGGATCGAAGCGGTCTAGGATTGTTATAGGGGGTGATAATATTTTTAAGTGCAGGAGTATTGTCAGGATTTTATAGGCCATAATCAGTTGGTTATACTGGATTAGGCTAGGTAGTTCAAGCCAACCAAGCTGATTTAGATTGATGCAATGATGTGTCCTAAAAGGCAGCCTAGTGGCAAACCTGGCAATGTGTTTGTAGCAAATTGAGAGTTTGTTAAGGACAGTCTTGTTCAAATTCGAGAGGGGGATGCATACAGAAGGGTTGAAAGAAGGTGAGAGCGAGCTATGGCAATTTTAGCTGGAGGGGTTAGGAAGGCTTTTATTCTGTAAAGTAACCCTAGTTTTTTATTGATGGTTTTGATAGTTTGGTTAACATGTAGGTCAAATTTGAGATTATTGTCTATGATGACACCTAATAGTTTTGTAGATGGGTCAGGGGAGATATTTGTGCCATCATTTGATTTTATGGTAAAGGTGAAAGCGGTAGACCTACATGTTGGTGAAAATAACAGCATTTTAGTTTTTTTGGGATTTAGGATCAGACGATGTTCAGAAAGCCAGTTTTCTATTGTATTAAAGGTGGTCTGGGTAGCTGACCATAACTCTACTGGAGATGTGGCTGAGCAAATCAGAGTAGAGTCATCAGCATATTGGATACAGCTGACTTTTGGGATGACAGTATAAAGGTCGTTAATGAAGATGGAGAACAGCAAGGGCCCTAGTATAGAGCCTTGTGGTACTCCGAGGGTGTTAGGTAGAAGGTTAGAGAGTTTGTTCTGCCAGAGGACAGCCTGCTGTCGACCATTCAGGTAGGATTGAAACCATTGGAGGGCTCCAGTATCTAGACAGAATGTTTGCAGGGTGTGGATTAAAAGTTGGTGATCAACCATATCGAATGCCTTGGAAAGATCCAAAAAGAGGGCTGAGGATATATAATTATCGTTGTGATTATGGTTTATGGTGTTAGTAAAGGCTAGGAGGGCTGAAGTAGTGCTGTGATGAGGACGGAAGCCATGCTGAGTGTCTGCCATAAGGCGATTTTGGATTAGATGGTGCATGAATTGTCTATGAATACATTTTTCCATAATCTTTGCAAGTGGAGAGAGTATAGCTATTGGCCTATAAATGGAGAATTCAGTAGAGCTGCTTCCTTTGTGAAGTGGGATTACATAGGATATTTTCCAGATGGTGGGGATTTTAGCTTCTACTATGGTTCGATTGATTAGTATTGAGACGGGGTAAGCAATAGCATCAGCTGATTTTTGTAGGTACTCGGCAGGGAGATGATCAGCAGAAAGTGTAGTGGGTTTTAATTTTTTGATCAAGGTACGGATAAGTGAAGTGGTGACTGGTTGGAAGCTGAATGCAAGTAGGTTTCTAGGGGTGCTACTTTCAGGACCAGGGGAGCTAGGAGGTAGTTGGCTAGCTAGGGCTTGAATTGTCTCAGTAAAGAATTGGTTAAAACTATCAGAAACATCTTTAGGGGTTTTATCAATAGTAGCAGCAGGGATTGGGGTTGAAGTTTGTCCAGGATGTAGTAAATTATTTAAACCTGCCCAGAACTTCTGAAGGTTATTTTGATTTACTGTCTTTAAATTACAGTATTATTGTTTTTTGTCTTGTAAAATTGATTTTTTTGGTTTCGTTCCTGGATTGCCTGTATTTAATGTGATCTTGAGGGTCTTTAGAAGAACGCCATAAAGCCCATGCTTTGTTTCTAAGGGTAATTTTGAGTTTAGACTCTATAGAAAGCCATGGTGCAGTTTTTGCCTTGGTTCTCTTTGAACGAACAGGTGCATGCAAATCAAGGATCTCAAGGAATTTGTTGTTAAAGTATGCTACTGCTTCCTCTAAGGGGAGGTGTTTTAGAATAGACCAATTACATGAGTTTAGTTCTTGTTGGAATTTGGCAGGGTCAAAGTTTTTATTGTTTCTAACCTTTCTGAGTAAGGTTTGTTGGGAATTAATGGTTTTGTGCTTAATTACATATGTGAGAAGGTAATCGCTTAGGCCATTAAGGAGGGTACCAGAGGTGACATGATTATTTAAAAAATTCCAGATAGCTGGGCTGGCAGTGTGACAGATGTGTTACAGCAAAGCATTGTTTTAGTTCAGTATATAATGACTGCTATGTACAACAAAAGAACAATATAAAACATAATTATTATCACATGTTAAGAAGTAGAGAGAAACCTTGAGAAAAGAACAAAGAACCAAAAAACTCAAGGCAGTCCCAAATGCCTCACCAGGGATAACAAATTACTAAGTGGTCAAGAAACAAAACAATAAAATCTATTTGATAAAGCATTACGCTCTTTTGTTCATAAATCGGGACTTCATCAGAACATTCAAAACCATAGTAAAAGCCATATTTAAATAAATAATGAAACATGTGACATGAAACAGCAAATCACTTCCCAGAATCAGCAAGTAATTAAATATTTCAAAACTATCAATAAAGCTGTGATTAAACACCAATGTATTGAATAAATAGCAATGTCAAATTCATAGTACTGTATGTATTAACACAATACACAAGATGAAATGTTTGATGTAAATATGAAAAAAATACAATAAATTACAGTTTAGACACACACATCTTTAATACACTGCTAAGGGACACCAGATTGCTTTATCCAGGGGCAAATTTGCTTCTAATCTCAACTGCCAGACCAATTCCCAGTATTCCAACCTTTGCTCCCAAGCCTCTCCTCTCAAACTTGGTAATATGTGTTCCAATACAAAAAAAAAAAAGTGTTGTCTGGGAAAACAAGTTTATGTTTATAAGAGGCATTGTTGTCATTGCATGTTTGTGAATCATAATAGTGATCATACTTACATTTTTTTAACATTCATTCAGTTTTGCCAACATAAAAATAGTGGCAAAAGTCACAGAAAGCAAGAAAAACAACTCTAGCAGAATTGCATTTACAAGTTTGGTGTAATTTAAACTCAAAATGATGACATTTAAGTTTTAAGGTTTTACCTATATAAATAAATTTGCATAGTGAACAGGATCCGCACTTTAACATAACTTTGGATAACTTTGTTGAAGAAGTGAGAGCATTGGATGCCATGGCTTATTCCATCCTCTCCTTTAAATATAAATGCCTCTTATACACAAATTGTGCACCATTGCCTAGTATATTTCAAACAGAATCATCATAATCAACAACTTTCCAGTTGCTGACCAACATTTGATTGATGCCATTACTTCCTGGGTCATATTTAATTAATATAGTCTGTTCATAGTTGGTAGGCTCGACATGTGCATTCATTTTGTTTTGAAATCTGCTCCGTAACAAGGGATAGAATTTATCAAAATACTTCTGACAAACTTCTTCCTTAATATCATCCAGCATATTAAGTGGAAAACCTCTGTCAGTAAACATCTTAATCAGTTTGTAAATCTCTAACATAAAACTGATCATTATCTGACACTTTTCTGGAAATTCTTACCATTTGACCTTTTATAAGACATTTTTTCTGTGATAACAGGTGATTACTGGTAAAATGTAAGAAAGTGTATGTAGGTTTCCTGTATAATAATGAACTGAAACTTTGCTTATATTTGTCTTTTACTAAAGTGATATCTAAGTATAATTCTTTCACTGGAATACGCAAATATGAATAAAAAAATCCGATGATGCATTTAAAATATAATAAAATTCTCTAGCTCTACTTTACTACTTTTCCATACTATAAAAATGTCATCCAAAAAATACAGATGCATAACAATAAATTGCATATGGTCTGAACGAAATATTAAATTCTGTTCTCAATGCCAAAGGATAATTTTGGCATATAGAGGAGCACAGGCCACCCCCATTGCGACACCTGATATTTGTTTAAAATATTCATCTTTATAAGAAATGTATTAATTATTTTCATAAGAAAGTTGTTAAACAGTACCAGTTCTATAAACTCAACTAATATGTTCACTTTTCTAGTTTGGAGATCATCGTATCTACACAAGCCTCACTAAATCACTCCAAACCTATGGAGTGAGGTGTACAAAAAATAAATAAACTGCATCAGCTATGACCAATAACCATGTATCATTATATTTATTAAAAAATTCCAAGAGTCTAGTAAGATGTAGGGACACTTCCTGAAAAAATTCTTTAAATTACCATCTATATATATAAGGCTAAGGGGTGAGTCTTGGAACCTGCTACTGACACAGTGGGATGCAAGAGGGGATCATAAAGTTTCTTGTACACCTCGGGGATGCTGAAAATAGGTGGTATCTCTGGATATTCCACCTTTAAAAATTAAAAAATGGTGTAATTAATGGCATAGTGATTCAACAGGTCCTTCAAGAACAATAATACCTCAACATTGCAATCTTCCTATATGTACATATGCATGAATACAAATTAAAAAAGCCTTATGTGTACATAGATGGATATGTATAGATCGATAGGTCATAGGATCCTAGAAGGTTACTAGACTAAGGGGACCAGAGCCCTTACAAGCCTAGCCAAGTTCAACCCATGTTCCCAAGGGTGTCTGGTTCAAGCAGACATTGAAATCAGCACCTAAGTTCCACTGTCCAAGAAGGACACAGGTGGAACCCCCTGGAGTGAATTTCCAGTTACCCATCCAGTCATCCAAATTGTGCTTAAATAGGGCCAATGAGGAACTTTGTTTAACATGAATAGGAAGCTTGTTCCAAAGGTGGGGCAACCTCTGTGAGACAAATCTGTCTCTCTGGCAAGTTCTGTTGATGTCACATACCAGGTTAAGGTCCTTTGAGTGAGTGACCTCTGTGCCATTTGACTTGTGAATGTGCAGCATTTCCTTTAAAGATGGGTCCGAGATTGCTCTATATGCAAGGCACAGGTCATCTCTAAGCACTCTGTATGGCACAGAGTAAAGTGACAATGATTTCAGTCTGTTCGCAAAAGACAGATCTTGAAGATCCTGAATTTTCTTTGTAAAGAACCTTTGTGGTCTCTTCAATTGCTACATGTGTTTGGAAAGGAACATACCAAAGGGAGTAGTGTACCCTATTATTGGCCTGATGAGGGAAAAGTACAGGGGGGCTATAACCTCTTTTTTCTGGAGGCAATGCCCTTACTTATGAGATGAGCAGTATAAAATGCACTTCTTACCACTGTAGAGACATCATGATAGAAGTTAAGGTTGCTGTCAACCTGTGCATCCAGATCTCTCACCACTGACTGTGTGCTTAGAGTATTGCTATTGATGTGGTAGTTTGCAGGTACATAACCCTTGCTGAAGGGGATGATAATGCAATTGTTTGCATTAGGTTTAAGAGCATGATTTTGGCACTAGTCATTAGTCTACATAAGACCTTCTTGCAGGATGCTGACATTGCTAGGGGTTTCAATGATCACTCCCAGTTTGCAGTCATCAGCAAACTTTGTCAGCCACAGTTCTTTAGTTTTAGCCTGTACTTTGGAGAAGTAGATTCCGAAGAATAGGGGTCCCGGAGCTGATTGCTGAGGAACAACACTGGTTACAGGTCTGCTGGAGGAGGTGGAGTCCCCTATTTTGACCATATGAGTTCTGTCAGTGAGCCAGTTTGCAACCCAGCTGACTCTATATAGCTTGATACCCAGTGGGGTGAGTTTATCAGTGATGCATGAGTGGGGGATTGTGTCACAGGCCTTGGTTAAGTCTAAGTAGACAGTATGCACAGATTTTCCCTCATCTAGGGCTTTTGTGACTGTCTCAAAATAGTCCACCAGGTATAACAGGCATGATCTCCCCTAGACAAAGCCAATCTGGATGGGGTCAAGCATTTAGAGGTTTCCTCTATCTTTGTTAATAAGGTCCATGATGATTCATTCCATGGCCTTGCAGATAAGGCTGGTCAAGCTAATAGGCCTATAGTTCCCAGGGTCCATGGATGCACCATCTTTGTGGAAAGGGATGACTGTAGCTGTTTTCCATTCTGCTGGGATGAAGCCAGTGCATAGGCTGTGATTGAAAAGTGTGCTCAATTATTATAGACCTATATGTGTAGGGCTACACATGTTTGTCATTTTTATTGACATGTACATACATATTTTAGGCAAAGGTAGATTTGTGTGCACATATTGCACAAGAAGTAAAAGAAAATTACAAGTGCTGCCACGTGCAGTACATAAACTGCTACATGCATTTAACACCGCATTGTACATAAGATATCTAAAGTGTGTTGTCCAACGTGAACTGTTGACATCTGTAACATAAATAACTAATAGAGTGTAACAAAAGCATTACCACTCAGTAAACATTTTTGTCAAGTCAGGTATACCTTTGTAAGAATATTAAAGCTGGTCAATGATTTACTTAATGTTTCTGGAGGGATTCAAATGCCAACTCTATATAATGATGACTGCAGGTTATCATAGTGCATACAGCAATACCACTCAGCTGTAGAAGTTCAGTTCTTGCATTCATTAAACAGAAGAAATAAGAAAGGATTAGAAAAGGCTGTTATGAATTTTGAACTTTAGAGTTTACTAATGAATGTAGAAGCATTGCGGATAACAGAGACTTTCAGTATAAATGTGGCCTAAGTGCTGTAGGCATCAGCCCATCATGGCCATGAGAGATGTGTAAAAATCTGTGCTGTATAAGTCACCAAACAAATACAGATATTCCATATATGATGTGCAATATTAAAAGACTTACTGCCAATAACTTCTCAAAAACTGGAAACACTGGGATTTGAATGCACACATAGACAAACAACATTATGCCAAATTGCTTAACAAGTTGAGCTAAGGGACATCACAGCTCTTCAGTTGTTTTAAAAGCAGAATAGCAGTGATAATAGAATGTCTGAAGTCAGTATTAGTATACAGGTATACTAGACAGTCCTGCATAATTTGTACACTAGCCCGGTATAGTTGTGGATAACTTCAGAATGTGTTGACACACGAATGCTACCTTTAATGACTAAAACACATTATTATTCCATGTAAATTGCTATTATTGATACAGATAAGGTAACCATTTGAAATGTGACCCATTAGACTGACTCCTGAAAGACAGGGACTAAATGGCTGAAAGATTGGACATACATAAACTAAGCCTGAGTAGTCATTTCTTGGAATATTCCCTTTTCTCCAAGGTATGGTAATCTAAGAGTTGGTTTACATCAGTTTGGGGGTGGTGGAGGCGGGGCTGCAGGGTGGGCTTGTTGCCCCTGAAAAAGAAATTTTAAAGAGAAGAGCAATTTTTGAGATTCACTGTTCTCCGGGTTTTTGGTCTTATTATTTTCGGATTTTCTCTGCATTTTGAGTGCCCGCATTTCAATAGGGAGCCTACAGATAATCATGGAATACACTTGAAACACGGTGTTCCACATAAACATATATAAGTTCAGAGCTTCAAAACTGTGTACTAGGCTAATGACCACTAGGGCCTTTTTAAGCCCTGCATCCCAAATCTCTGACAAGTTCTATTGCATTTGTTAAGTGTATGGAGGTGCTTGGGGAAATTAAACATTTAAGAACAGAGGCTTGGAAGATGAAACATTTACAGGCTGCCTGTGTTCATCAGAGACATAAGTGCCAAACCAGGGATAAATTTTCTGTTCCTCATCCAATTGTCCAAGTTACATTTGAATTGGGTTAGAAAAGAACTCTGCTTTATGTGGATGGCAAGTCTGTTCCAGAGAAGGTGGTAGTCTCTGGGATTCATACCTGTCTCTCCAGAAGGTCCTATTTAAGTCACAGACAAGGTTTAAGTCTTTAGATGAGTAATTCTGGTGATGTTTGTTTTGTGGCTATGCAGAAGGTCCATCAGAGAGAAGTCTGACAATGTCTTATATGCCAGATGTAGATCTCCCTTAAACAGTCTGTAGGAGACAGAATAGAAGCATAGGACTTTGAGGCAGTTTGCATAGGCCATGTTAGTTATTCCCTGTATTCTTTTTTGTGAAGAACCTCTGTGGATGTTCTAACGGTTGGATGTCCAGGTTAGGTACACACTAAATGGGGTGTTGTACTCAGTTACAGATCTGATGAATGCCAAATACAGTGGAATAATGACCTCCTTGGACCTAGATGTCATACCTTTCTTTATAAGTTGCAGAACACAGAATGATTTCCTCACCACTGCAGACACATAATGTCCAAAGGCTGGTTTACTATCTACTTATGTCCTGAAGTCCTTGACTCCTGAGCCAGATCATAGGAGTGTATTTTCAATATGATTGTTACCTGGATGGATGACTTTTATGCATTTCTTGGCATTTAGCTTTAGTCCATGTCTCTGATACAAGTTATTTGTCTGTGTCAGCCCTCCCTGGAAAATATCAGTGTCAATGGGGGATTTTTTGATTGTTCCTAATTTGCAATTGTTTACAGATTTGGTCAGCCAGATACTCTTGACATTGGCCTTGACTTCAGAGATGCAACTGACCTTGAGGGACTCCACTTGTGACTGGCCTCATTGTAGAGGTGGACTCCCCAATTCTAAATTTCTGGGTCCTGTCTGTGAGCCAGTTGGCTATCCACTGGGTGACATAAGGGCTTATACCTATCCTCTTCAGTCTATCAACAATGCCCAAGTGGGGGTATTGTGTCTAATGCCTTGGCCAGGTCAAGATAGACAATGGGAACTGTTTTGTCCTCATCCATTTCGTTGCTGAAATTCTCAAAGAATCAACCAGGTTGAGAGGGTGTGACCTGCTGTTGACGAAAACATATTGGGTATGCTGTACTAATGTAGGTGTTAAGGTGTGGGGTGTGCAACTTACTGTAGGCATCAGGTGGCTAGTGTAGGATCTCTGTGACCCTCTGGCAAAGATCCAATGCATCCTTCCGATGTCGGTCATCATAGATGTGACGACCTGCATGCCATACAGGCAGGCAGATGCCAGTTGATCTGTGGTGCACTCTTGAAATCCAGTTCCAGATGTCAATCATCACAAAGTTTCTGGGTCATGCTCACATCCAAAGTTCATGTACAAGAAGAGAGCATATGCATCAGTTCCTCATCTGTCCAATTTGATGCTCAGCCTCACCAAAGCTTTCTCTCAGTTGACATCCTCAGTATTTTTCTAGAAGTCTTCTTTCAAACGCCTTCAAAGAATGCTAACTGAGGTCCCACTCAGTTTGAAGGTAGCAATGGCATGTTAAGAATATGTATCACTATTGCATTTTAAAGTTGGCATACATAGAATGGTGGCAGACTATTGGAGGGCATCAGTATGTGTTACATGTATTCCTGTTTATTGATACCTATTGGGCAGTTGCACCAGGATTTGAGTACTTACGTGGATGTTTGCGAATTCCAAAACATTGAGTGCTAATGAACTTCATTAATTATGTATAGCACAGTTGGTACTTAAAAGCTGTTTGCACTTAGCTAACCTCACTCTGGAATATAGCTGAATGACAGAAAGCTTCCAAAGGCAAGCTGTCACCTGCTTGTATTACTGTGGTGGAGTAAAGTGCTATTATCACATACTTTTGATCACATTATGCTGTGCAAACAAAATGAAACATGTTTTCATGCATATGTTGTTTGAAATTCTCTACATTACAATCTGACTGTAACATAAAGGATAGGGATAGACTTCAACAATATGCATGCATATGGGGGAATGTCCATCACTAATAAGGAGGTTCTTCATATGCAGTCATATGGCTACAAACAAACCAGCATTTGTGAAATACAGATATGGAAAGATTAAAACATATATCTGTAGTTATTGTAGAAAAACATATGCAGTCTGATGTATGTTTGTGGAGACTGATGACTGACAGGGTTGTCTGTAAGTCATATGCTCAGTGACTGATTTACAGTTATTCACTAATGGTTAATCATATAGTACTAGTTGTGATCACATTTAATGTGATATAGCCAACATTAAGATGGCTTAGAATTTATATTGCTTCTTGTGGTTATATGTAGTCATGATTGCATAACAGGTCATTTTCATAAGCTGATGTTTTACTGGCTTGTTTCTGTATATACATTTCAGTAGTTGTGTAGTGTACCATATCCTGATCATCACATTTGTGATGCTGTCTGTCACTGACTGTGATAATATCAGAGATGTAGATTACATTCTTGAGGTAGCATTGGTAAGTGTGATCAGATATGCATGTAAGTGTGGAACATAAGTGTCATAGTATAGAGTTATGGCACATTGGTTATGTGTTTGGCCCTTAATTGTCATAATATGCACTGACATAGGTTGAAATTCCACACCTGCCTTCTTAACCTGTACATGGCTGTTCATGTTGAATGGACTGATAGCTGTGCACATGTATGCTGATGATGTCAGGACATATGGATCAGATATTAAGACATGTTTTTTTTAAGTTAATTCCGATTAACTGTACATGACAATGGTATACGTGACATAGATTGTTTTGAATAGCTATGCACTATAAAGGAGAGGTGAGGCATTTATTAGAAAAATGCTTTTAACATTGTTGTGTCAATATGCGTGCCCCTGTAGGAAATGTAAGATGTCTATATGTCATATATATATATATATATATATATATATATATATATATATATATATATATATGTATGTATATATATATATATATATATATATATATATATATATATTGCCAGATGTCAAACTGCAAGACAGATGATTTTATACCTTGAGAAAATAAAATAATAACAGAAGCTCTGCATCAGCATTGACACAGCATACGTGGATGGGCAAGCAATATTCTGTAGTGAAATGAAGTGTGGATGTATCTGATATACATGGTCAATGTTGTGGGTGGACACAATAGATCCAGGGAGGCCTGATAGTGATGTTGCTTTGACATTATCCTCAGTGAAGCCATTAGTCTCTGCCACTATGAGAGGGTGAGGAATGCCACCAGAGGTGGGCCACCATTGCCTCCTCTGGATGAGATAATAATGTTCCTGGCCTCCCATCATGGCACCTGCTAGGACTGTCAGATACCCAGGAGAGATATTGAGGCAGGTGTCCAGGTCAAACAAGTATGTCTAATATTTACAAACACTGTAGCATGCATCGGTTCTCATTGAAGGACACTAATTCACGATTCTTACCATAATGTTATATTTGTGTTACAGGAGCAGGGATATGTCACATCCATGACAGCACACCTGATGCCAATGCACAATGATTTTAACAGCTGCAGCACATGGCACATAAGTGTGTCCATATCCTGCTAGTGTGATGCATAGTTGTTGTGGTTCTGTCTGTTGTTATGACTGTGGAGTATAGTCACATGTTGTTTGTGTGTCATTTTAACCTACAGATATATCTATCAGGCACAAACAGTCTTGGTAATGTTGTTCATGTTGTTGCTATGGTACAGCACTGTTTAACATCCCTGTGATCTATGATATTAATGTTGTCTTGTTCCCTACACAGCCACATCTGCACAACATGTGCACTGTTGATCACATAAGTGTCTCCATGTCCTGTTAGTGTGATCCAGAGCTGTTTTGTGCTTCTGCCTCCTGTTATGACTGAGGAGTATACTCAAATGTTCTTGTTTGTATGCCATTTATAATACAGGTTTCTCTTTACATTGGATTATATGTTCCCCAACCAGGGGGACATACCTTTTAATGCAGTCTATATGGTTCATAATTTGACAAAGCAGCAAGATTCAGAAAAGCAAAACTAAGACCGTCAGTAAAAATAATACACTTTAAAGTAATAAGGAGAGCAGCTGAATAAATGCTATTGAATAAACAGATTGGAAAATGTAGTGTTTTTGTTATTTACACCAGAATTTCATCAGAAACTTTAATAAGGTTGCTAAATTTTACTATTGATAATGTGCCCTTCATGACTAATGTGGTCCTGTTCACCTGCACTGAAATCTAAACATCATCTTTGCCCATCCACTATGTGCATATCTTATTTGCTGTGTGTTATATATCCGGTGGAATGCTACATAGTGCCTTGTATGTGCTTACCACTGAATTATGTGCATGTATCTGTTTACATAGCAAGTGTCATTTCAACCCTCACCACTGGCACTGGTTAGAGAAGGACATGCCAGGGTAGGTTTTAGTGGCTGTATTGACATTACCTATAATTTTTTATTGATATGTAAATGACATGACATATCTCTGTTATATATGGTCCCTGAACCACCTACAGCCACAACAACCTGGTAAGTCCATATCATCATTAGCATTGTACTTATATAGATATCCAAATGCCAGTACAATGCCTCATCACTTGACTTCTGTGAATGTATATGACATGCGTCATCTGTCTCTCTTTGAAGCATGTCCATTACCTGCCTCCTCCAGTAGCCTGTCCATTCATCAGGAGGTGAGATCTGATGTGCCTCACTCTGGCAGTATAGCCAATGGCACATGGGTCACTGCATTGAGGTCATTGTCCAGCTTGGAAAGTGACAGGTGTGGTTTATTGTGTAGTCTCTGATAAGGAGGATAATTTGACTGGCCATTCTGATAATGTGGAGACATCAGATGATGGACATGATGATGACCTTGACCCACTTTCCTGTGTAGAGTCTGGTAATGATGGTGACTCTTCTCAATGAAGGACTAATAGTACCTGTCAGACTACATGTGGAAATTAAGCTGATGTGCATGGATGTGTGTCAGAGGGTGTCTACCTAGTATTACAGGCAAATGAACATTCACATCAATGTCTTGGCTCTGTCCTGAGCACACTTGCCCATGCTACCAATCATATAGCACACCAGCTGAATGTGTTACATTAAGTTCAGGAGTGTAGACATGGAAAGGTCATGGCAGCACTGACTGCACAGCATGAAAGTGTGGTATCTGCTGCATGCACTGCTGAAAACCTTGTTACACCCATGCTATAGCAGTGCCATAGTATGAACCAGATGCTACGTGCTTTAACTGTACTGAGTAGATTATGCCCAGTGGGAAGAGGCAGATTCCCTCTCATTAGACCCACATATGGCCATTGGACATCAATGTCTGTTCTGCAATGTGTACGCACACCTGTGGTTGGTCACTTAGTTGTGAACCCAGCAGTCATTTAAAGACAGACACATCATACTACTACTCCAACACTATCTCTCCAAATGCTAGTGTCACCACATACAGCTCCTTGTACAGCACCATGGGCTGAATATTTCCAAACATGGCACAGAATACCAGGGCTGCAGTGTGAGCCATCAGCATGAGTACTCTAGACTGCATTAGAGTAACAAAGATGGTTGATCCAACATGTGTCCTGTTATGTCATTCTAGCCCTGCAGCAATGATGTTCACTATGCTCTCACTGTACTTCTGTGGACCAGTTTCCATTTTGTTCACACATGCTGGCATGTAGTTTCCATGTATACCTATCCATATCTCCCTGATTCCACACACACACGTGCACACACACACACACACACATACACACACACACACACACACACACACACACACACACCTATGTTGCTGCATTCTGAGCATTGCTGTATGTTCCGTGGCTGATGTGCATTCACTGCTATTGAGCATTGAGGCTTTGCATGTCAGACTCAAAGCCTGTCGCAAGTGGTGTCCCACAGGGCTCAGTCCTGGGCCCTCTCCTGTTCGGCATCTACTTCTCAGAAGTACAAGCAAACACAGGAGGATTATGGCTGACAAAATTTGCAGATGACTGCAAACTGGGCGCCATAGTTGAGAACACATCTGACACAGATATCCTTCAGAAGGGTCTTATAGAAATGGAAAACTGGTGCCAGAACCATGGCCTAAAGTTAAACGCCAAAAAATGCATAGTCATACCCTTCGGGAAAAACAAGGTTACCCCTAGCTACCATATAGGCGGCAACCCGCTAAGCACAGAAGAGGTTATCAGGGATCTGGGTACCCAGGTTGACAGTAACCTTTCATTTGATACTCACGTTGCCAAAGTAGTTAGGAAGACCTTCTACATTGCCCACCTAATCATGAAGGGATTCACTTCTAGATCAAGGGAAGTCATTGTCCGCCTGTACTCATCACTTATCAGGCCAATGATTGAGTACAATGCCCCATTCGGAATGTATCTGACACGACACCTGCAGCAACTGGAAAGGCCCCAAAAGTTCCTCACCAAAAGGATAAAAGGTCTCAAAAATATGTCCTATGCTGCCCGACTGAAGGAACTTCAGCTCTACTTAGTCGCTTACCGTCTGCTCAGAGGTGACCTGTGCCTGACATACAAGGCCATGTCCAACCCAGAATTGATGAACATGCTTCACCTCAAAAAATCTATATCCCTCAGAACTACAAGGGCGGGAGACTTAAACCTTGACACGGTTATTAATAGGACGTGCTGGAGGGACAGATTCATGACCCAGAGACTCCCTATGCTGTGGAACAAAATCCCGGTACATGTGAGGCAGAGCACCTCGCTGGCTTTGTTCAAGAGAAATCTTGACCAATGGATGGGAGATCGCAGATATACCCCAGGGATTATCTCAGTGTCACTCCTTGACAGAGGCACAGCAAAATAATGGGCATAGTATCCTCCAAACTAAAGGGGTGGCGAAAGCCACAAAACGCTGGCTAGGCTTATAAATGCCCTTGGGCAGATAGCCTAGTATGAACCTATGAACCTATGAACCTATGATTAAACATGTTATGTTAACCTCTAGCTGGGTCATGTAGCGATAATCTGTGCATCAAAAGCATTGCCTTATGTGTGACATTCCATGTCAGGCATGGGATGTGAGTCTTGTTTGTGTCATTTTTCTTTTCGGGCAGTCCTTGGGATGTTTGTCATTATTCATGATACTATATGCTGTTCACGGTGTTATACATCACTATTACATGCCACACATTGCTATGTGTGATACATCAATGTTAGTGTATGATTCCTGCTTTTAGGTAATGTTTGTGCTGACACATTCCCACACACTGCATGGACCGATATTTCTTGTGGTACTCGCTATTTTATAGCTACCTTCTTATGCAACTTATTTGTATGATAGTATGCTACCTGCACAATGATACTTTCTGTTGTGTACACTTCTCACATACCACACTGTTGCAGTATGCTTTCAGATGTGTTCAATGCAGAGTGTTGTGTATACAGTTTTATAGGTATATCATAGGATTTTGCTATGTATGATGTTCAGTGTAAACAACTAATGGTTTCTTTCCATTAGCCATGGTCTACGCCACTGCCATGGGACAACACTAGGTGAACATCACTGATTAGTCTGTGTACATCTGTATGTGTGTCTTGTCATGACACAAAGGTGTGTGTCAGATGCTGCCATGTTCCCTGATCTAGGACATGCGATCGCATCCTCTATCGCATATGCCTATTTCTTCTCACTTGTGTGACCTCCTGATCATACTGTGACAGCTCTGATAGCTCAAAATCAGACATCTGAGTTTCCTGAGATAGATTACCAACACCTATGGCTAGGAGGCCACCTTGTTGTGATGTTATCTTGTTGTGAAGCATGGCATACAAGTTAGCCATCTGTGATGCCTTTTTCGGTGTGTATTGTAGTGCACAGCAGATGTATCTAGACATATGAATCTTGCTTTCAGCACACCAAACACATGCCTAATGGTGTTTCATGTTGCAGTATGTGGTCTAATGTATGCAATGTCAGCAGGATTTGATGGGGCTCTGTATGGTATCATTAGCCAAGGTTCCAGTTGATAATCTCAGTCACTTGTTTCCAGAGGGATTTGAAGGAATACTTGTTCATCTTGTTTTCTGTTGAAATGTCTGGTTACTGTTTACCATATAGTAGTGGCTATGTACTTACCTAGTAGGACCTTTTCTGGTATTTCACAATGTTGAAAAGCAGACCTCAGGGTACTTTCCCTCCATATGGCAGCATCATGTACACTATTGGA
Organism: Protopterus annectens; assembly: GCF_019279795.1. NCBI lineage: Eukaryota > Metazoa > Chordata > Ceratodontiformes > Protopteridae > Protopterus > Protopterus annectens. The sequence goes on from NC_056737.1 coordinate 1,858,598,093, forward strand.
GTGTGTGACCATGAGATTAGTAATGAGGCCATCTGTAGAGCATACCACCTTAAAATTGAGTGATGGCCACCCCTTTCTATTGATATACCATTTGGCACCAAGTACAGCCGTGGTTTCATTAGGATGTGTGTGTGGTCTATTTCTCTATCGACATGCAGTAAGTTGGCTATTGCATAGACCTGTTGTATGACAGTTGTGAGCTCCATGGCTATTGTTAAGAAGTGGATATATTCATCCACCTTGGTGCACATTTCTATCAGGAACTGTGCCAGAATGCAACTGATAGCCATCTGCACTTGCACCGAAATGTTCTAGAGGCCGGTATACCTAGACTCAAGCACAATTTTGTTTCTCCTCGTATTGATTTACCCTGTAGACCGCAAGTGTATATGTGGAGTGATCACATCATGCATACAGCCAGCAGAAGCTGCCTGTTTAATTTGTATCTGTTATTTTGTGTTCAGAGAGCTGGATTAACTGTAGCCTGTCCTTTTGCCTGGTTGGCTGCCTTCAGTGACGCCTTTGCCAATCGACCTCTGTTATGGCCTACAGAACCCCAGCCTATTGTAATGCATTTAGTGCTGGTTGTATTTTTTTTAAGTTAGGCTCATAGAATCTGTATGATTCCATATACATTTGTGGAATGCAGTAGCACTAAAATTAAACACATATGACCTCTACAGAGTGATTTCAGAAAGTTGTTGGTGAAGTGCTGCATCACATTTAAATTGCCTTGGGTGCACCCATTGTGTTTTGGAATATGGCAAGTGTGCCCAAAGGCCACAGTTATCCTATGCTGAATAGATAATTATTTGGTCTTGTTTTAGCACACATTATGAAATTGCATCCACCACTGATGTGCTGGGAGCTTCCTAAGGCATGCTCCTCTATCAAATATTTTCTTTTGGACTCCGCCCTATTATGCCCCATATTCCAGGGGTGCAAATTTATGCATAAGCAAATTGTAAGTGTTATCATTTTTGACCCTTTGCTTTGATTTTTGATGGGATCCTGATAGAATTTTGGAAATGGAGAGGTTGAGATGCATGGGTCATCGTCAGGGAAAAACTATAAGATGTTAGGAAAGTTGTATACTGTGGGTGCTCCTTGAATATTTGGTTTTGGGACCATTCCTGTGTAATTTATTCCTGTCTTCCTTTTCTTCTGGTGAGTGAACTTGGACTGAAAGAAGTACCAATGACACCAAAGTGGGAGCTATTATAAATAATGTGAAAGAGAATAAAGTGCTGATAAACATTCTAGATGCCATTCACTGATTTTCTGTTAATAATTATTTGTTTTTAACATGTTGAAATATATATTATGTCACTTTGGAAATGGTAATAAAGTTTAAACTTATGCAATAAATCAAGAATTAGTGCTATTACCAAATTCTATTAAGAACCTGGAAGTTATAACAGATGACCAAATCAGAGTTTTACTTATACAATGGCTATTATAAGGCACTGACATTGTTCAGTAGGAACAGTTTCACTTTATCCATAGCAAGGAGGAAAAGGTTTTGCTTCTACAACAGAAATCTACATTTAGGTCATGCATTGAAATTTCTGGACAAGCTTGTATTTATAATCAAAATTGTATGAATAAAAGAGGGGAAAAATGCAAGGAATTTGCACTCACCACAAAGCAACGGTACATGATTTACTGTATAGTGAAGGGTCAAACATTTTTTAATATTTTTAATAACTCATCATATTTAAATTTTAATTTATATACTTAAAACCAAAAATAAAATAAAATAAAATATTGTCATGCAGTTTGCATACATTTTCATCCGAACACTTTTTATTCATGCCAACATTGCATAAACAGCTCAGTTCCTGCCCTTAATCAAATCTCACTCCTCCTGAGCATTATACTTGAAAAAGCCCGGTATTACCGGGCGAAAGCGCTTGTTCTTCACTCTGTTTGCTTCTATTTTATTTTGTTCGTAATAAAAAGCTTTTACTGGATTCAGCACGTTGGTTTTGGAATTACTACGATTGTGACTTTCTTTGGCTATAAACAGCAGGAATCGTTATTTACATTTACTTTTGTTCCGGTTGTTTTGAAAATTTGGATTTGGTGAGTTTCTGCTTTTCACTGTTTCTATTATTCTTCATGAATTGTTTCTAAAAAATTAATTTATTTCTAAGAAACTTGATTCTTCTCAATTTGTTTTTTTTTTCAATAATTCAATGGGACGGGTGTGTATTTATGTAGTGTCGATATGTTCATATGTTTGCGGTTCAGTGTCCAGGTAAAAAGGCCATCAAGAATCAATGACTCCTCAAAAACTGGACCACATACCCAGTCACCCACCCATTTATCTAAATTAATTTGAAACCATTCAAGATGAGTGATTTACATATAAACAGTGGTAATTTATTCCATAATACTGATATTTTGTGGGTAATATATGAACCTCTTAAACTTGTTCTTGTCAGAGTTTTAATGCAATCCATCCGTCCATCCACAACCCCTTTTCCTATTTTTCACATGGGGTCAGTGTGTCATTTCAACAGCGATAAATCATTTAGACCCCAGGTTCTCACTGTATAGTTTTATTGCAATCATTAATATTTAAATTCATAATAGCTTGTAGGTCACATCATTAAATGCCCTACAGGCCAATATCATATTTCCACTGAAATAATGAATAAAGCTAATTTTTACATCTATCATTATAGTAAAATTATATGAGAAATCAATTATTTTAGTGAATCTTTTTTTGAAATGTTTTAACTTGTTCAACAATTACTGTAAGAGCTGCAGCTGATATTGCAGATGTTGAAACATTCCATGACGTCATCTTCTCCACTTGTCAGTGTTTAATAAAACTAAACTTAATGTACTGAAGAAGTCTCTACTGAACTGCACATGACAAAAGCACTTAACTAATCCATTTATTTCATTTTATTTTATTTGATATTTTGAATGCAGTGAACATTAAGTTTACTTGTACTAAGCACTGACAAGTGGAGAAGGCAATGTTGTGGAATACTTTCAGACATACCACCACACCTCATTTAGGTTTACTGTTTTTTCATGAAAGTGAAAATGTGTAGTTCTTTTCAGTGTTTATGTGTGTTTTAACTATAGCAATGCACTACTGTAACATCTTTGCTACAGTAATGATACAGTAATGATATAGCTTGTTTTTGGTTCTCATTTTGGGTGTACCATGCTGGAAATTACCCCTTGTATCAACTGATCTAACTATGGATCATATTTTTTAAAGTTATAGAAAACCAATTTATGAAAAATATAATGATGATTCTTTCCTAAGTGGGTCTTCCCCGATACCTTATTTAATATTAACTTAGCTGAATGAGTTTTGAAGGAGGTCAAAAGCATGGCCTATTTGTGTGTATTGTAAGTGATTTGTAAGATTCAAACATATTATATTATTTGGGGTTATTCTGTTATGTTCTGTAGAACATCATGCTGTGGCAAATTTATTTGCTTTATTAAGTGCTTTATTACAGACTGAATACAGCTGACTAAAGGCACTAGATGTAGTTAAACCATTTAGCCATATTTATATTTATGCTACAAAACATTTATCAAAAATATGAATTATGTACTGCACTTCTAGGAACACAGTTATTATTATATGATTTTGAATTACTTTTACTTCATATTCTTTCATTTCAACACATCCCTCCTCCATTATTTCACTCACAGGATCCCTAATGTCATGCTATAACCATAAAGGAATTATTGAGCACTTACCTCTCAAGTGCACCTAATTACGAGAAATGTACCTCATTTGGGGTCTTAAAAAGTTCATGTTCCTCAAAGTTCCATATTGAAAGGGCCTGTCACATATTCAATGTTAGGAATTTTTTTAACTAATATCCATGGTAATTAGAGCTGAATCATGTTAATTCATTAAGGGAACTTTTTATAAGTAAATCCAACATATTTTAATCATCCTATGACCTTCTAGCTGAAGTTGTTAGTAAGCCATTTTTATGTGTTCCATATTTTGCCTGTTTGTTCCACATTCTGAAGGTTAGTGTTCCTCATTTTGGAAATGGAATGTTGAAAGCTATGATTGAGCATGTCAGACTTTCATGACTGGCTAAATCCAGATCAGGCTTCCTAGTGTAGTCGAGAGACAGACCTCAAATATTAGCATCAAATCATGTGTTTTCAGGATATATGAGGAGGTCCTGGTGCAGTCTCATGTATGTATGTATGTATATATGTATGTATGTATGTATGTATTTATTTATGTATTTACTTTATGTTGAGTGGGATAGTCTGATTGGGTTAGAAAGCCCATTTTCAGTGAACACCGGGAGAAAAGCTTGAAAGAATGAGAGTACAGATACAAACAGTACTGTTCTAATGCACATGGTTCTAAGGAAAACAAGGGAATAAAAACACAGAAATCATACAATAATGGTCTGAGACATCATAGAGTTATACTGAAGCACTACATTAAGAACAGAAACAATATAGAATAAGTTAGTCATCTCTGGTAAGTACTGAGGAAATACTAGACTATTAGGTTTTTAGTTTTCTGGCCTGGTGAAAATGGCTATTCCCTGTTATTCACATCCCCTGACTAGTTTGCACAACAAATTATATCCTTAAAGCCCCAAATCTATGGTGGTCTGACAGATAGTGCCTGAACTGAATGACTTCCACTTTTCCATTTACCCCAGGATGGACAAGCCAGACTTACTACCATATCACCTAGCCAGCTCATCCATTGCCACTGGACTGACCCTTTGCTCAAAGCCTAGCTAGATGGGGAACAATGTGTACCATGGAGTTTACACTTTTAGGTAAGCTATCTGTAGTCTATATACCAGTCTCTCACAATTAAATTAGATACCAGTGTCCTTGAATACAATTTATTTGCCACAAATTTAGAAACTCATTAAGGTTTCCCCACCTTGTTCCCTCTCCTCTTACTTTTTTAATTCCTGTTTCAAATCATTTTCTCATTCCCATTCTTTCATTCTGTCATCTGTAGTCACAATAATGCAGGCATAAAATTAGACAGCTACTATATTTTTACATGCCATTATGTTATTTATTTAAAACATATGAAGTAGACCACAAGGGACATTTTTAGTAAAGACCTTCTTATAAATTTACCAAAGAAACAATCACTATACAAAAGGTAAGAACATATAGTATTATGAATGAACATAGATTTTTATAAATGCAAAGCTTTGTAATACTGTAGCTTCACTAATAAAATATAACTGCAGTAGCAATCCATTCTTACACTCAGATACGTATGTGACAACAGGAATAACAACATTTAAAATACAAATTTATTTGCATTTAAATTGCTTTGCCCATGCTTCCAAGCTGCTTTATGTTTAAGGATCTTTATGTTTCAGCAAAACTTAAATACGAAGGCAGAGATCTTATTTCAAAAAGGAGTGCATTCTCAATTTGACAAACTCAAATAAAAATGGTCCTGAAGCTGTCCTGGAGAAGTTCTGTAAGAATGGGTTGATCTCTTTATCAGAAATGTATTGCAGTGCAAAGTCAGAAAATTTATTTTATTTCTTCTCTGTAGAAATCTAGATTAGTTATTATTTAATACATTATAAATTAATATCCTGACAAGAAGTATGGCTGTCTAGTGAGTAGGTAAGCATCTGTTTTCAGTCAAGGTGACACAACACTATTCTCTAAGGTGAATTGTGACAACTTGTTTTGAACAATTTAGCGCCTCGTTTAGCAGCTTCCTAGATTTCACTACAAACACTGGAAGTGCACATTCAATGGGTCTGCTCATATACCATTAACTAGTGACACACTTCCCTGCTGCCACTAGCTCATGTTGGCAAGTGTTCTAACTCCCACTAACTTGATGCCTATAAAGTTAAAAAGACTAGCTATACTTCCCAGAACCCTGACCCTAACCCTAAAATCTCCAACCCAGTTCATAAACCTAAACTCCCTACAGGTCTCTAAAAATAAAATACCCCTTTCCAGTCACTCTCTAAATTTGATATTCCCCTCTCCTCTTTAACCCTAAACTTCAGATCCCCTCCACTCACTTGTTTAAGTCAAAATCCCCTTCCCCTTCCAAACACTAACCTTCTGCTACCTTCCCATCAATCCCTAAACCTAAAATCCCCTTCCCTAACCCTATTCTTCCATTACCTTCCAATTGCTCCTTTAACTTGTATTTCCCCTCCCATCCTTAACCCTAATTTGCTGATCACTTTCGATAACTAAAATCCCACTTGCCTCCCTAAACCTAACCTCCTGATCCCCTCTGTTCACTCTATTAACCTAAAATCCCCCCTCTCACCCCTAAAGTTAAAGTCCTCCTCCTCATCTCGCTTCACCACTTACCTTGTTAGTGATGCGCACTTGCTTGTGTCTGTCCTTAGTAGCAGTTGCATCTATTAACTCATGTTTAAGTTCAAGCACCTGTTTGGGAATTTGGGTGAAAGGGATTACAGCCTTTCAAGCCCTTGGCTATGAGTCAGTGGAATTTGAAGATCTGAAGCTTGAGCAGCTGTAAAACATTCATACTCAGTGGCGGAAAAGGTCATCAGTTCTACTTAAGTTTCCTGGCTATTCTTGATAGTAGGTTGGCAATTGGGCAACAAAATATTAATGTATCCACAGCCTTTGAAACTGATTCATTAATATGCTGATGCTGGAAGAAAGTAAAGGAACTATACATCCAAACTTCAAGATACTTGCAGATTTTGACAGATTCTTTCTGAAATACATATGAGGCAGTAATAACCACATTTATTTTGACCCCAGCCAAACTTTTACATGTACCAACCCGTTTTTTTTAGGAGAAGGTTAACTTAATCACCATAAACAGCTAAAACAGCAAAGTCACAAGTGTGAATCCTGAAAGCAGAACTATTTTGTAAGGCGTTGCTGACTACTTTATTTACTTTTATTAGACCTGCTGATTGATTTCAGCTCATTTGTAACTAGCTACCTCCCCAAGGGCATTTTGCAGTGATAAACATAACTATAACAACTTGGCTGTTCTTCAATGCCTTATTCCATGTTCACAAACAAAACTCAAGAAGAGTGCACATTTTTAAACATAATAGATTAGGGGGGGGCTAAAATTATCAATGTTCTTAAATCTTCCCTACATTTCAAAAAGGACAAACTAAAATGTAACGATATAGCATGGTGTTCCAGCTCTAACATGAATATTTTGCCATGAATGCCTTTTTAATAAAGAATGCTTTCTTTGATACTATACAGGCAATCTTTAATAAAAAAAATCATTTAAACAACTCTTTTACCTGAGACAGCAAACCTTATCTAGTTAGCTTTAATACAATGATATCATTTAAAAAGTTAGTGGGCTTCAGAATCATGTACTGTTGGCAACATTAACATTAGCTCTGTTTTCAAAGTTCTTTATATTACTGCTACTCTAATGTTGGCTTTCATTTCCTATGCTGATTAGTATATGTCCTCTTGGTCATATGCTGAGGACTTGCAATGAACGTTTGCTTTGTTTTATGTCTAAATTATTCTTAAGATCCACCTGGCATCACCAAATTCCAAATAAATTTGTCAGCAACAGTGGGAAGTGGATCTTGGAAGTTGACTATAATAAAGGTTTGCCTTCAAGAGGCAGACATTATTTTACAGTGATGCTTCCCAGGTAGGGCATGAAAGGAACTGAGGAATGGTTAGGTCAGAATGTTGGGCCCTGAAGGAAGTGATGAAAGACAGAACTTTAGGTTAGGTTACGAGTGGGGAGAGGAGTATTTAAGGTGATAGAATGAGGGAATAGTTCTCTTTGGAGTGGGTGTTTGCTGGAAGGACTCAGGAGATTGCCAGCACCCAAGTGATGATGGCCAGGCCAGGTACCTTAATTAGGGTAACTGTGAACAGTCAGTCTTGGTGGCCAGAATGGTAAGTAACTATTTCTTTGGGTAACTAGTACAGATGGCTGATTAGTGTGCATGCATCTTGTGAGTCAGTGGTCAAAGGAAGGACTTGTTTAAGTAGTTGTGGGGTGAGGCTTGGGTTTATGAGCAGAGCAGTTTAGTAAGGATGGTAGAAAAGGGTCTGGAGGGTAAAGAGTGGCAGTGGTAGGAAGCAGTGGTTCATCTTCTACTGTTCATCTGTAAGCAATCTGGTCTTTTGAATTCATAGCAGCCAGCATGGATTCTCCCACCCCCACCACTGTCTCTCTATTGCTCTCCACTAGGTAGCTTTATTCACAATACAGAGGTGTCACTGGAATGCAGTAGTGATTTTGGTAAAATTTTCATTTGTTATTTAGGAAATCACCAGTTGCCTAGGTAAAGAAAACATCGGAGGCCATTGCAGCATATGCACAAACTTTCGTCTAGGAAACATCTGACTAAAAGCTGATAAATGATCAAGACTCCCATGGTAAAAACTCAAGACAGCAGATGAGAAAGGCAGATGTGATGGCAGTGATGGAGATGCCAAAGCATCAGAGGAAAGCAATGCAATAAGAACCAGAAGTGGTGATGGCAGCACAGTCGGAGGACACCTGGAGCCCTGTGGGTAATGATGTTAATGTTAATTGTACAGGAGAATTGGGTAGTTGTTCTGCTGATGATAGGAGCTTACAGAATTTGTTACAAGGGTTAGACAAGGTAGGTAAGGATTTTAGGTCTGATAAAGGCTGCAGGTACAGAACAGGACTGGGTAGGTGAAAGGAAGGTACTGATAGTAGAGCAGGAAGGTGTACTAAGAGGGGAGTGTAAACAGTATGGGGAATCAGCTTTTTCCCATCTGCCTTTTAGTTCCAATTCATTTGTGAATGAAGACTCAGGCCAAATCCAGTTGTGGATCTGCAGCGTGTGAAATAGTTTTTTGAAGGTAGTCAGAGTGTGTTTATCACGCCAAATATTTTGATAGTAGTAAAGGAGAAGATTTGGAGGGGGTGTTTGAGAATTCTTAATGATAACAGAAGCTCGGAGGTTGAGGAATGGAAATGTTTGATTATGGTATGACCAGAGTTTCTACAAATTGAAGGCAGCGAGCAAGTCTATTCATTGGTAATGCAGGCATGTGGACACCTGGCTAGGGACTATGATTTTTAGGGAAGGCCAAGCCACAGAGGTATGGCAGGATGAGTTAGTAAGTAAGAAAAAGGCTTTCTTTCATTTAATTCATTTCCTCCAATGGCGCTCTGGAAGTTTGCACTGTAACTTGCAATGGGCAGAGCCCAAGCTATTTGATAAAATCAAATTACGCTCACACTTCAAACAAATGTTCATATCTCTAGAACAAGAGCAGTTACCACAGAGGTGTCAATGGCAAACCCTGAAGCACAAACAATGAATAAAGTGTGGCTTTTATTCAGTTCATTCAGTTGTCCGTCTTAAACAGTACACCACAAAGAGTTTTCTGTATTAGTTTTTATTTTAAAGTGCATATTGTCAAATTCAGTATTTTGGCTACTATTTCCTATTCTTTTATGATCTATATTATTTGAGATGAGAACTTAGAAGACTAAATGCTTGGAGGCCATATGTGAAAGACATTGGTCCAGTTCCAGTGTGAGTGCCTTCCTAGTTCTCTGTATTTCTAATAAGAGTGCCAGTGTTATAGAAAACATGTTTTCTTGAAGGATACAAAAAGGCAAGCCGACAAAAGGCCCCTTGTCTATGTGGAGTTGGCATTTGTATAGCAGAACCAAAAGACTTTGGGATCAGCCAGATTAGATATCCACTCCATTTCCCAAAGGATCCATCAAGTTGTCACTCAACCATGACTACCCAGTTCATTTAAAATGCAGCTAGCTGATTCTAATAGTGAAGGATAAACAGCATAGAACACCAGTGTTTTTCATGAATTGAAAACTACCTTCTTACTTCAAGCGTAGCATAGTGTTCCAATATGGCATAGAATATTTGCCCAACTCCTTTTCTCGATCCACCTAGGTACATGAAAAAACATAGTTACCCACAAGTCTAAGTTTGACTGCTATCACACATTTGTGGATATCCAGTGAAAACCACAGCCTTGAAGTTCCTCTGAGTTATTTAAACATTTCTTATGACTATGGTATTGAAGACAGCACAACTCTACTCTACTGATTACTACATTTCCCCAAACTGAGGTTCTACCCCTTTTGTGTCTTACGGATATACTTGCACATGAACGTTATAACAATTAACATTTCAAACTATGCAATGTACTCTCACTCCGCAGAGAGTGTCAGTAGATTTTTGATTAAATTACTATATCCTTTATAGGAACAAATTCTGTTTTTACCTAAATATCCATTCTAGTCACTATTTGCAAGTATGCATGGGTATATTGTGCGCGTGTTGTGTGTGTGTGTGTGTGTGTGTGTGTGTGTGTGTGTGTGTGTGTGTGTGTGTGTGTGTGTGTGTGTGTGTGTGTGTGTTTGTGTGTGTGTGTGTGTATGGGTGCATATACATCAGCACTTTTACATGGGTATGCATGAGTATTTGTGTGTGTGTGTGTGTGTGTGTGTGTGTGTGTGTGTGTGTGTGTGTGTGTGTGTGTGTGTGTGCGTATACATCAGCACATTTACGTGGGTATGCATGAGTGTGTGTGTGTGTGTGTGTGTGTGTGTGTGTGTGTGTGTGTGTGTGTGTGTGTGTGTGTGTGTGTGTGTATGCGTGTGCATGCATGTGCATGTGCACATGCAGTAATAGTAGTAAAGTTAGAGATAAAGCTGTCTGTATACCTTGCACTTTGCAGGCAAGTGGCAAATGAGCTGACTTCCACAAAGGTTAGTGTAATGAGCAGTTTTGAAACTGGCTTGAAAATGGCAGAAAGAAAGAAAGAAATCCATTCAGCTTATATTGTCTTCGTACTTCTTGAGTTGAAACGTTATGGAAAAGAATGCATGCGTGTGTAGTGTAACTGTGTGTTTAATACCGCATTATGAAGTATGAACTGCAAATTATTTAACTAAATTCTTTGTTTTAAACTGGTAGATCGCCCAAGGAGCAGCCTACATAATACCGTTAGTTAGCATTACTATACATGGTTGTCTAATAAGAATACTTTTAAATATGGAAGTAAGATCATGGTGTTGGATCATTGCTTTACTTGTCAAGCAATAAGTATGACAAGTAAAGGTGATGCAGTATATCCATTCTAGTGTAGCCCTCCTAGTTACAAGTGAGGGAGTGTACCCATCCTAAATACATGTGATGTAGTATACCTCTCTCAGTTACAGGTAACTGTAGTGAGTCTGCCTAAGTCATGGCTGTTAACACCATAATGTTGTTGAGATGACCAATTTACTTTTAGACATTTGATTTAATGATAATTTTGCTGTGGAATTTGTCAGAACTCTTTTTCTTAAGACTATTTGCTTCTTGGATAATTATCTCTTCTCATCCAGTAGACTAAAGATAGAATAAACTGTATTTTACATATCTGAAGTCCCACTCTTTCACGCATTTTCTGAATTTTTTAGATTTTTTTAGTGTGGGTGTGTGATCATCAGGTATCCAGTATCCCAAGAATAGTTGCTTTAATAAATTAAAAACACTTGTATTTGTTTGGTCTGAGAGTTTCCCCCGGATTTACTAATCTTCCGTGCAGGACTAATCTAATCCTGCATGGAAGCGGCAGTTTATGAGGAGGATGGCAGCACACTATGCATATTAATGAACTACTAATGCTACATGGAACGTGGATGAATGCAGGGGGCGTGTGTGAGAGTAGAGCTCTCAGAATAAACACACCCCTGCAAAGTAGAACAGAAGAATGTGTAAATAAATGAGCGAGACCGCTCTTAAGTGTCCGCATATCCCCACTAACAGTCCTCATGTGTTCAACAGCAACAGTACACTTAAATAAAACAAAGAAACCCTTGTAGTTTTTTTTTAAAACCTCGAGTACAGCAACCCGTAGGTGCGTGGGTTTGCCCATCGCTTAGCTATGGTTAAAGCAGCTGAAAAGGTTGAAGAGGATAAAAAGGAATATATATGCAAATGAAGCAGCACAGCAATAGTGTAGTGATTAGAGCATTCCCGGTTCGAGTCCAACTGCAGCACATATCTTTTTCCATGTGAAATCTGTATATGAACATATTTTTACATCTTTTCGCTGTATAACCTACATAATAACATTTAAATGTGAACTGGAGTACTGCATTAAATGCACATGTGAAGTGTCAGTGTCATAATGAACAAGGCACTAGTAAGCAGGTTTAAGCACAAATAAGCAGTAATAAGCATATATAAGCACTAGTAAGTGTGTTTAAGTGTGTTTGCAAGGGATAAGCATTGCCTACACCGATTAAGCAAAGTAGAAGCTAACTGAGTGTAAGAAACTGTAACCGGAGGTTAGCAGTGCTTACCATCACACAAACTTGTCCAAACCCACTTACAACTGCTTTAAAGTGCCTTAATCACTCTGTATCCAATGGCGCGTGTACTGCCCAGCAACAAAATAAACAATTTCTGCAAGGCTCAATCCCAGGACCCTCTACACTACAGTAGTTAACCACTAAGCCATCATAGCAATGCATAAGAGTGAGGTGTCAACCAACAAATCCTCACCATATGAAAATCAAACTCAACATGTGAAATGAAACTATGTACAGTGTGATGTTGTATAACCTGCCACAGAACAAAAATATGTGAATTGGAGTACTGCAGTAAGGCCAGATGTGAGGTGTTGAAGTTCCCAGGACCCTATACAGCGTACGTACACATGTATCAAGAATACAAGACACATATATAACATGTAATGAAGAAGACATCAATGCCAAAAGGCAAATATCATGCAAATCGAATATGAAGCACCACTAAGCATTGCACAGAACTGTTTCACAGACTACTGGCAGGATACTACCAGTGGGAGAAACAGTGACAGCTTGCTAAGTCTAATCTTAAACAAATGCATGTTCGTCCCTAGCGGGACAACCCCAAAATTCTGCTAAAAAGAATCCTCAGATTAACATACCATGCCTCACAGGTAAGCAAAAAAGGATATGTATGTTTGTGGACTGCATGTGTGGGAAGCCTGAAGAGCCATGGGGTGAAACAACTTACATGATGGGTCCCGAGAAGTGGAGAGTGGGCAATGTGTAGTGGTGTGGTGAGATTCAGATGGAACCTGTAGGAAGGATGATTGATGTGGAGGAGGAAAGAGGTGGAGGGAATGATGGGTAAGACAATATGGGCCGAGGCATGCCGTGGTTGGATGGACCCGTTCTAATGGGATCGCTCTGTGGATGTAAGCGAGAAAGGAGGGGGGGCAGAAAGGGAACTGAGACATACCATTTCCCATGACAAAGCATGTCATGAGTAATATGTATGTTGCATAACCCATGGAATAACATATATATATATATATATATATATATATATATATATATATATATATATATATATACACATATAGGAACTGGAGTACTGCAGGAAATGCACATGTGAGGTGTCAGTATCATTATACATAAAGCAGTAGTTAGGTTAAGCAGCAATAAGCAGTAGTAAGCATATGTCACCACTATTAAGCGAGTTTAAGGCCATATGCGTGGGTTTGCACTGAGGTAAGCACTGCTAATTTCCAGTTACAGTGTCCTACACTCAGTTGTTGTTGTTGTCTTTCACTTTTCCTGGTTAGGGGTCGCCACAGCAGAACTCTGGTCCGCTAATGATTGGCAGTAGATTTTCACGAATGCCGAGGTGCCAGCTTGATGTTCAACCTTCAACAAAGGCACACCCATTTATGCATATCATTCAAATGCACACCCAACCGCAGGGAGTACATGCAGACTCCACACAGAAGGCACTCCCTGCACTCCAACAAAGAACTGAACGGGAGAACCTCTTGCTCTGAGGCAACAATGCTACCGCTGCACCACCGCAGAGCTTCTAAATTGCTTAACCTGTGTAGACAGTGCTTACCCCTGTGCAAACCCGCTTACAACTGCTCAAAAGTACCTTAATCACACTGTATCCATCGGCCCTTGTTCTGCCTAGCAACAAAATAAGCAGCCTCTGCTAGGATCAAACACAGGACCCTGCACACCATAGCTAATTACCACTAAGCCATCTCAGATATACATATCCTTGATGTATTCACAAACATATCATCCAGCCCAGTCATTCAACAGTACAGAGAATGTATTCCAACATGTAGATGTATGTGTGTGAGTAAATATATTACTGTCTAAACAGTTACAACATATTGATATATTTGTGTGTGTATATATATATATATATATATATATATATATATATATAAATATATATATATATATATATATATATATATATATATATAAAATATATATATATATATATATATATATATATATATATATGTATATATATTTATATAAATATGATAGCACACAGAAACTGTAAGGGTAAATCCAACGACTTGAAAATACGGACACCAAAAATTAGCGCTTTCATTCACTTTTATTTCCTTGTTAACTTCTTCAGAAATAAAAAACTCCACTCACATCCTTTTTTATATATACAAGTTAATTAGTCACGTGATAAGTGATCTCATAAAATAAATGAGTTAATTGATTCTCTTAAAAAACACTACAATAAAATATAATTATATCAAAAACAAGTGACTTGTTATAAGAAATTATTATAAAAATAAATATAAATATATGTATATACTTATTAAATTTAATACTGTTTCATTTGTAAAAAGCACTTTAAATTAATTGTTTCATTTAAACCAAAAGCAAATTCTGCTCCTAGTTGCAGTTGCCAAAGGGATTCTTTACATTCTAAAAGGACCTTAACATCACCAATAAATGCCCCTGATGGAACACAATCCATTACAGAAAAAATAAATTTCTTGAACTCTTTACAAAGCAAAGAGTGTTTAGCCAAAGCATTAACTAAATCTTTTTTCTTGATGGCTAAAAGATGTTCACTAATCCTTTTTCTAAGGCATCTTGTAGTCATGCCTATATAGAAACTAGGACACGATGAACACTGGGCAATGTAAACTACCTTCTCTGTACTACATGTATAATAACTCTTAGACCAATATGTTTTGTTTAAGTGTGAAACATATATTGAAGAAGAATTACTTATAAACCTGCACTGTCTGCAGGCATTACATGCATAGGTACCCTTAGCTAAAATTCTTGGACCTTTATTTTCATTTCCTACTTTATTTGTCCATTCTAACATGTTTTTAATGTTTTTTGTTTTTTTGAAAACAAATTTAAGTCCTTCACCTATAATATTTATCAATTCCTGATTTCCTAACAAAATTTTCCAATTATTCACTATTATCTTTTTTATACACCACATTTCATTTGTAATAGGCAAAACAAAAGCAGAAAAAAATTCTTTGTCAGGGCAATTACCTCTTCCATTATCAGCTGTCCCAAAATTGGATGAATGGAAAACCAAAATGGGACAAGCTTTGTTTTTACTAAGTGCTATCACTTCGTTGGCTATAATTTGTAACCACCCTGAGTCATAACCTCTGGAAATAAAGAACTTTTTAATAATCTCCAGTTCTTGAAAAAACATAGCATCCTGTGATGTAAGCCTACTAAGCCTAATAATCTGTCCCTTAATTACTCCTTTTTTCATATGAAATGGATGTAAACTAGTTCTCTGTAAATATTGATTAGCAAAAGTTGATTTTCTATATATACTACTAATAAATTGCTTTCTAATGTTGTCATAAGTTAGATGCAAATCTAGGAAATTGATACTTCCCCATATTCACCTAACGTGAACTTGAGAAACACAGTAGTACTGTTTAGATATTCTACAAATTTTCCAAAATCTTCACGAGTACCATGCCAAAGAAAAAACAAATCATCTATGTATCGATGATAGAATAAAATATTATCTCCAAAAGTATTATTATTATCAAGAAATTAATTTTCCCATTTTGCCATCACAAGATTAGCATATGCTGGAGCTACCTTGGCTCCCATTGCCACTCCAGCAATTTGTATATAAAATAACTTATTAAAGGTAAAAAAATTATTATCAAGTACCAACTCCATCAGGGTACAAATTGTATTGATTTTAGTATTACTGAAAATAGTTTTATTAGTTAAGTAATCTCTCAAAAAATCAATACCTACTTTTTGACCTATACATGTATATAATGAAACTACATCTAGAGAAGCAAAACTAAAGTACTTTCCTCTAGTGTCTAATTCACGTAGTAATTTTAATAAATGCCAAGAATCTCTAAGGTAGTATTTAGATGCTTGCATAACAGGGTTAAGAAAATAATCTAACCAAGTGGAAATAGGCTCAGTTTTAGAATTGTGTGCCGAAATAATAGGTCTAAAAGGGGGGGGGGGTTCTGACTGTCTTTTTGCATTTTGGGAATACCAAAAAGATTAGCCATTTGAGGATGTTGAACTGTTAAATAAGTATAACTCTGGTGGTCTAATTCTTCTTGACAAAACATATCAAATAGACGTGTCTATTTTCATAAAACTTTGTAAGATAAAACTCATTTCAACTTTTTTATATGTCTTGTCATCAGTCAACATCTCCTCCATATTCTTATTATAGGTGTCAACTTCCATAATGACTATTTTTCCACCCTTGTCGGCGTTCATAACTCTTACTTCCCTGTTTTCTTGGAGAGTTTTAAAAGCTTCTAATTCAGAAGCCTCTAAATTAATAACTTCCTTGTTCGGTTTAATAGCTCTAAAACCTGCCTCACAGATGTTTTGAAAAACCTGCAATGTACCCATAAGTGGTGGATTAAAGGTACTTGCTTTCTTAGGACCTAAATTAAAATCTTGGTGATGGATGTCATGCAAAATATATCTTAAATTCAATTTTCTTAAGGTTAACCTAAAATCAACCAAAGTTTTAGCAATGTTAAAGGAATTTCCAGGAATAAAAGAGAATCCCTTCTTTAAAACTTGTATAGTGGGTTGGGAAAAACAAGGCTTGACAAATTATGAATCTGAAGATCATACTCAGAAACTACCACTTTTTCTTGTTCCTGGTCTTTCCCTTCCCCTTGTTCTGAACTACTTTGGACCAAGTAGGCCCTCTTTTGTTCCCCTGCTTGTCGACCAAAAAAGGAACACCATTATTTGAAGCATTGGTCCCTTCATTGTTATTTGAATTAGAAGCTTCAGTGTTATTATTATTGTTATGCATATTAGACCTTTCTCCATTAGATACCACCCCATTATTATTGTTTGGAAAAGAACCCGATAAACTGTTATGAACCTCATTAGTATTGACATTAGATGTAGAAGAATTGTTATTTCTATTCATTGTTTCTACTTTATTCGTTTCAATGGTACCATCTGTACTTTTTTTTACAAAATAAACACTTTTGTTGGCATAGGCTACAATATCTCGTTTAAGCTTTTTTTGTTTTCTTGCTATTATAGTAGCCCTCTGCCTATCTGCTTTTGCTGCAATTCCACAATATAAATTATTAAATGAAGAAAAACAAGAAAAATTCTTGATATTCCTGTCTAAATCATTCATTTTGTTCCTCACTTCTTCAATTTGCTTAACATAATGGTCTACCAACAATTTCATAAGTTGTACACCAAAATTGTCAAACAAATCTACAAGTTTGTGGTATAAGCTGTCACCAAAAACAACACAATTAGGAAATGTGTTAGTTCTTAAACCTTGCGGAACACATTTCCTTTTAACACATTCAGTTAAATAACTTATTTCAATGTCCAACATCACATATTTCAAAGTAAATTTTTCGAGTTCATATATAGTCTGTTTGCAAGTTTTTTGCTTGAAAAAAGAGCCAGAAGCTGTTTTGTCACTTACGCTGCTGTTTGTCTCTGTTTGAACTATCTCAGCAAATAGATTGTTCTTAGTCTGCAAGATGCAATCCAAAACGCCATTCGGATTAACCGGCGGCTCTTCAACCCGCGTCTCACTGGTTTGAATGTCTGTTGTAGCATTGATTACCTTCCGACTTTGCACGGAAACAAGTTGTCCCTCTGAGGATCCGCCGCTACCGATAGCTGCACCTTCAAATCCCTTTTGAATTGCAGTGGTAATGACGCTCGTGATTTGCTCTGAAAACAGAGCAAAACTGTCTGGAACTGAGTGAGTGGATAAATTTAAAAGTGTGTCCTGTGACATACTTAGAAGCCAAAGATAAACCACAAACAGGACAAAATAAGTTCTATACGTAGAAAAGCTGAAAAACACCAAAACTTGATAACACACAGAAACTGTAAATATGTATGAACATATAAACATGCAAATGCCTACATCTATGGATATATATGTCTGCATCTACATGTCCAAATATATACGGCAGGTTATTTTTATATATATATATATATATATATATATATATATATATATATATATATACACATACATATATAGGTATATACAGACATACATCTGTAGATAATGGGGAAGTAACAAAACATATATACCCTCATGCAACGTTAATGGGGTTGAGAGGCCAGACACAATATACGTCTGGTACGAATAGGTATACCCTCCCCAGCCAAGCATGACCCCCCTGTAATACAGTACCAAGTGGTCCAGACCCAATAACCAGGACCAGACATGACATGGCCATCCCTAGGATGCATATACACAGACACATATATGCAGATACAGGTGTATGTATGTATATATATATATATATATATATATATATATATATATATATATATATATATATATATATATAGCTATACACATATATAGATATATATGTAACTACACATACACACACAGAGATTTGTACAGTAATATGCATATGTAGAACGTGCACACAATATGGAGCAGCCAGTATTCCTACAGTCACCACCTTACCAAATGGAAACTGTATGAGCCACCTATATGAATGACATTCATAGCCTGCAACATATACACACAGAGATATCAAAAGGTATAACACCACTCACAGGTCTGCACAAATGAATGTGAAAGCTTTATTTGTGTACTATGACAGTTGTATATGCCATGTCAAGTAGTTGTTTACACACTGACATCCATATGAACAGTGTAATGCAACTGTGAAACAGTTATACTAAGACAGTAGTCTGGAAAGGTTGAAATATGTTGCTGTCCAGGCAGAGGCCTTCAAGTAGTACATTAATAATGACAGACTGGGCCACAGCATACCAGACAATCAACAGTATGTAATGCAGATGTATAGGTCAGCAACCTCTATCTACACTCTGTACAAAATCCCTAGGGGGTGCAGTCAGACCCCAGTTGACACCATGGGATGTATCTGTTACATAACAAGGCATACCGGACACCATCATAATCACACTGACAAACAGAACAACCCGTATGGCAGGAGGCAGTAGGCCTGCATTTACCCAAGGTGGATTGTACGGTAAATTACATCCAGATACCTTAAGGCAGCTTATCTCAGATACCCACACATTTTGTAACAGCCTAGGTTAGTCATGGTGCACCCCCTACACTCACTAATACTGGACCATATACCACTGTTACATACACTGGCCTCTGGAGTGCATTAGGGCACACATGTATTGTGTAGGTGAAACCCACACATATGTGGCCCCAACCCCCACCAGTATGTGTGGGGACACAACAGCAGTGGAGTGATGGCAGGAATGACAGCATGACATACACACAGCCTACTACATAACAACCCCTGACAGCATGTCGTATGTGCAAAGCCTGGTATGTAGGTGGAGGACAGAGTCTGGAACACAGACAAATATGTGTAAATCTGTTTTCATACAGTAAGCAAGATATGTATATGTGTACATATCTATATGGATATATTTATACTTATTTATACATATATGTTCACCATATGTCCTCCACATGGAGTGAAGCCTTACCTCAGCCCCAGTAGTCCCAAACTCTCAGAGCAAGGGGATGTCACATATGTGCTACAGTTATATTTGTAGACTATTGTTATTGTAATAGGGATTTTCTTCACAGAAATGGTGTGTGTGGGAGGCCACATCTGCTGTTAACATGCATGCCATTGGCTACTAACAGACATCCTAAGGTCTGCATAGTACAGTACCACTGCTAGCACAGTAACGCCCCTGTGGATTACAGTTATGATATGGCCAATCTGACACACTCGGTTCAGTCCAGGGGTATACACAGAACCCTTCATGCAAGACATGTGGACCAGGCCTGTCAATGTGGATGTTAACAGCCATGTAGATGGGTATAACATGTACACACTAGTATACATTTGCCCCTATAAGTTATGCATTCATACACCCCTGTCTGTCCTGTCACATAATAACTGCTGGTACAGAGGTGCCATGGCCACATACTATCCACTAGTTACTGACATACATCTGAACAGCATCCCACTGCTTTGTCTGACAGATATGACTGTCATGGTGGCCAGGCAGCAGTACATTTGGCATGTATCTGGACATGACATCTCACTAGATAAGTACAGTAAGCTGCTAGGCATGTAATAAAGCACAGTGCAGGCTACAGGCAGACTGACTCAACACTGGGCTACATCTCCTATGTGGGAATACACATGTACCTGCATAGATAGCAGGCTCTACAGGCATGTTGCATCACAGAGTAACAGACACCTGTGTGAAAGTGCATAACTACAACCAATGTGAACACAGCCACATATGGTAAGCTAGCATACTATTACAGTATATGGACTATCTGATGTACACCATCCTCATATGAGCCACTCACACAACAACCCTACATATACTGGGCTGCTACATAGTGTGGTCCAATGGCTGCTGTGGTTTGGGATTTGTGTGTGTTCACCCCTACAAACATGTAAGCTGATAGGGTGACATACAGTGGAGCAGCATGTAACATCAGATAGAAGTGGACCAAGAACAATGACATCTACCACAGTCTCTACACAGGCCAGGGTACATATGCACTATACACACACTGTCGACAATAACCAGACTTACACATACCTCAGTACTGTACACACAACCACAGAATGCCCAGGCTATGTCCTTAAATACATCCCCTACTATACACAACATGTGTAGCAGTCTGATATCTCACTGGCTTGTTATCAGATATACTGTCAATGAATATGGTGTACAGGACATATGCACCCCGTACTACATGACATATGTACAAAGGTTGACAGGGTTGTGGCTGGAGGCACAAACACAGGCCCAATAGTGACATGTCACTGTGATGACCACATACATCTCTTGTCATAACAGAGTGTGATGCAACATATGTCCTATGAAGGATATGACATCAGTAACTCTCCCAGCTGTCACCATCTACTGACTGCAATCCTCACACTACCTTCTGCAGTTGAGAGATAGGTGCTATGTAGGTAATACAAGAAACACAAGGCACAACACACTGCCCAGTCTGCAGATGACCCTACAGATGGGTATTCTTCATAAACATAGCACTGACATGACAAGTATTAAAACTTTAGGACAGCCATATCCACACACACCCTGCTAAACGAATAGTACCCCAACTGCAGTATAGCAGCACTTACAGTCTGTAGTCAAGACAGGCACATCCCCTCCTGTGTGTTGGCCTGTTTCCACAGTGTATGTTGTCAGAGTTAAGTCCCCAATCCATTTGTGATGCTGTTTGCCAAACAACAGATCTTGTTCCTGCTCACAGTGAATGAAATGTCCCAACACCAACATGATGTTTCTAGATATTGGAGTGTGTTTCCATGCAATTGGCTATGAGAATGTTAACACAGCTGTTCCACATGCAATCAGCTAGAGGAGGGCTGTAATCCATGCAGAGGCCATCAGCTGATCATGGGCATCACTGACAATACACATGCCGCTGCCTAAGCAAAGCAGGTGTAAGTCTCCACATCCACCAAAGACAGAGTGAGAGAGGCAGACAGAAGCAAAGATAAGTCAGGGCGGGTTGGGAGAGTAAAAGGCAAGCATGTTTGTGTCACACACCTACCAGTCCAGGGTATTGAACCTGTGACTGACTATGCACTGATATCACATCTATTATCCCTGCACAGTGGATATTGTGATTTATGCTAGAGGTACCATATAATAGAATTTGAAAACACAGTTCACATTGGGTCCAGTTGTTACACACTCACAACCACCTCCACACAGGACAAGAACGACAAACATCAACACATTAAGACACACACACACCTGTCACATCTGGGATTAGAACCTAAACCTAACTAGTTATTACACTACAGCACTTTGCCATTAGAGAACACACCACGAAGATTACTGGAGTACACTTTCTGCAAAGGTTTAATTCACAGTGAGTGACAGCAGGACTGCCAAAGTAGAGCAAATAAATTGTAGTCAGTGTGACTAGCCAAACATGCATTGCTCTCTACACAGGCATAGGAACAGTCACAGAAGCATTCACAACTCCCATGTGTGAGAATAGAACCCCTACCAGAGTTCTATATCACACTACAGAATTACGCTGTTATAGCACATGCTACACAGATTGCTGGAGTACTCTTTCCCCAAAGGTGTACTTCACAGGGATTGACATCAGCAGGATTGCCAAAGTAGGGCATTTGAATTGTATTGAGTGTGACTAACCTAAAGTGCCCTAATTAGTCTGTATGCATTAACCGATGTTCTGGCCAGAACAAAAATAACCTGCCTTTGCAGGTCATGAACCCAGGACCCTGTACACTATAGTCACAGTAACTAACCACTAAGCCATCACAACAAAACATGGAGCTGCGGTTCCACCAAAGTAATTCCACCATAGGCTAATCAAACTGAACATGTGAAAGGAATGTATATACAGTTGTCCATAAAAGACCTCTCAAAGGCCAACGTCCTGCTACTCAAGGCAGAAGTGACAATGTTTGTGACACCCATGGAGACAGGAGCTGACAGTTCAACTGATGAATCCTGCACTAAGGCACTGTATGAGCACAACCACTTGTGCATGATTCCTGACATCCCACATTGAACCACAATGCTCATCTCGCAAATAATCAAGCCAGTCTGGTGGCCTCCTGCCATTAACAGAGTATCCAACAGATGGTACACACTGCTGAAGAAAACAGGATAATCCAAGGATGCAAACAACTCCCTTACCAGCCCCAGTAAGATGTTGAGATCCCTCATGGAATCTTCCAAAGCTGGTTATGTAACTAACATTACCACAGATTCCAGACAATCACAAAGCATTGTATAGTTATGTTTGAATTCTAACTGGCAATGCTCAGAAGTGCTCTGAGCTGCAGCAGAATGGCA
Organism: Protopterus annectens; assembly: GCF_019279795.1. Taxonomy (NCBI): domain Eukaryota; kingdom Metazoa; phylum Chordata; order Ceratodontiformes; family Protopteridae; genus Protopterus; species Protopterus annectens. The sequence continues at coordinate 1,858,621,191 of NC_056737.1, forward strand.
TTACACAGACTGCTGCCACGGAATGTGCCAATATCCTGGAAGATTGACTTAGTGCCACATTCACCCCCTCTCACCCCCAAAAGGGCCTATGTCAATATGAAAAGGGTTCCATTGCCCAGTAATCATGGCCAGACAGGCAGAAAATCCACTACCCACAGCTAAGAATACAGCATCCATGGGACCAGATGACATTCTGGGCTGTGTACTACATGAACTACAAAATGGAATGGCATCTCACCTAACTGTCATGTGTAATCATAGCCTCACATCAGGCCTGGTGCCCACTGAATGGCACACAGCTACATTTATCCCACTCCACAAGGGGGGATCCACCTGTGATCCCTGGAACTACTGTCACATCAGTCTGGCGAGCCTGATCTGCATGGCCATGGAATGCATTATCAGGGATGTTTTGAATGCAGACATTGGCAACCCTTAAACACTGGACCCCACACAGATTGGGCTCATGGAGGGCCAGTCTTGTATGCTGAAACTGATTGACTGATTTGACTCAGTCTGCATAGCTATTGAAGAGAGTAAGGCAGTCCACGAAGCCTATGGGGACCTCGCCAAGCCCTTCAACACCATCCCCCAGTCTGAAAACATAGATTAACATACTAATCTGGCCATACATCCCTATGCCACATGATGGTTTGCCACATGGCTTTCTGGCAGAACCCAAACTGTAGGTGTAACTGACACCAGATCCATCCCCAGACAAGTGACAAGTGGAGCACCTCAGGGTTCAGTCCTAGGACCACTGTTGTTTGGCATCTACATCTCTGAAGTACAGGCCAACAGTATGGGACTCTGGATAACAAAGGTAGCAGATGACTGCAAAATGGGGGTCATTATGAGCTTGACTGAACTGCATGATATGTTACTGATACCAATCTGAGATCATACAGGTGGGATGGCGTACTATTAACATCTTGTGCCCTTGCCATGTAATGTCCTGATTATGGGATCTGCAACAGTTGGTAGTGTATTACAGGACAGACATGTTTGGCTATGGGGGAGGAATACCTATTCATGCATGACGTATGTTGTTTGTGCCTGTCAACCCCATTAACATTGCATGTGGACATATATGTTTCTGCTATGTTCCCACTTTATCTACAGATGTATGTCCATATATACCTATATCAATATAAATATCTGCTTAAATATATGTGTAAATATATATATATATATATATATATATATATATATATATATATATATATATATATATATATATATATATATATATATATATATATGTTTTATCTGTTTAGACATTAATATATTTTCACACACACATACATCTACATGTTGGAATACATTCTCTGTACTGTTGAATGACTGGGCTGGATGATATGTTTGTGAATACAGCAGGGCTGTGTATATCTGGGATGGCTTAGAGGTAAATCACTTTGACTATGGGGTGCATGGTACTGGGGTTGAGCCCAGCCGAGGTTGTTTATTTTGTTGCTAGGCAGAACAAGGGCCGATGGATGCAAAGTGATTAAGGCACTTTAAAGCAGTTGTACTCGGGTTTGCACTGAGGTAAGCACTACTAAGGTTTGGTTACAATTTCTCATACTCAGCTGCTGATTTGCTTAACCTGTGTAGGCATTGCTTAGCTCCTTGCAAATCCGTGCAAACCTGCTTACAACTGATGTAAAGTGCCTTAATCACTGTGTATCCAATGGGCTGTGTTCTGCCTGCAACAAAATAAACAGCTCTTGTAAGGCTCAAACCAAGGACCCTGCACACAAGCCATGACAGATACAAAGAGAGTTGATGTTTTCAGAAACATATCATCCAGTCCAATCATGCAAGAGTACAGAGAATGTATACCGACATCTAGATGTATGTGTGTGTACCTATAGTAATATCTAATCAGATACAGCATATCTAGATATGTAGTTTTATATATATATATATATATATATATATATATATATATATATATATATATATATATTTAAATTTCTATACTATATACATATATATCAATATATATGCACATATATACATGCATATGCCTAAATCAACACATGTATGTATCTACGGGTCTATATGACTACATCGACATGTCATAAGAGTGACACTCACTAGTTCGACATGAAATCATCGACCACGCATATTATCGAAATTTCAGATATATGACGTTTACTTGTCCGACAATAAAATAGAATGCCTAAGCAGTAAATGACAACGTTGTTAAGGTAAATTGTACAGAATCATGAAACACCCTACTCGTGTGAACACAGAAACAAGTGCTAACATGAGTCCTGCAAGGGGGAAGTAAAGGATATGATATTGCGGATTTTAGTATGGGTAGATTTTGATGCTTTTAACTTGAGATCCTGCATTTTTTGGTGGACTAATGCTTGGACTTTTGATAATAAGCCTATATATAGAGATCTATATATATATATATATATATATATATATATATATATATATATATATATATATATATATATATATATATATATATATATATATATATATATATATATATATATATATATATATATATATATGGGTCTATAGCACTTTGAAGTGCTAATTCTGCGTTTTGCATACGATCACTTTAGTCTTTGCATTATATGACGGATCGACGATATTCAGAAAGGGTACAATATACTGGTGTGTTGTTTTGTTTTTGATGTCGTGTTGTCGGGCAAGTGAATTGTCGGTGATTTCGAGTCGCATAAGTGGATGTCGATGATATGACATGCCGATGTAGTCATATAGACCCGTATCTACAGATATATGTCTACATATACACAGCACATTACATATGTGTACTCAGATATATATCTGTGTAAGTGTATACGGACATAATTATGTATATATTACCAGATATATAAATATATATATATATATATATATATATATATATATATATATATATATATATATATAGGTATATATGGCCATACATCTGTAGATAGCAATGGCAGATTAACAAATACACATATGTCCACATGTACCATTAATAAGATTGATAGGCCCCACACACTATATGTCTTGTACGAATAGGCATCCCCTCACAGCCATACACGTGGCAGGCCTTGATGTCACATGTATAGGTATGGATGTGCACCATGCCTCTCAGCTAATTTACATCTATTATCCCTGTATGGTTAACATTGTGATATATAGTAGGGCCACTATAAAAAAAATAAGCAAAATCCCCTTCATATTGCTCACACTCACAACCACCTCTATACAGGATACAAGTTACAAATACACACACACCTGTTATGTCTGGGAGTTGAACCCCTACCTAACTAGCTTATTACATTATAGCACTGCGCAGTTATAGTACGCACCGCAGACATTACTGAAGTGCGTTTTTCCCAAAGGTCTATTTCACATTGAATGACATCAGTAGGATTACCAAAGAAGGCCATTTCAACTGTACTGTGAGTGACTAGCCTAAAATGCATTGCTCATTACACAGACAGTGAGACACACACAAAACATCCACAACCGACATGTGTGGGAGGAGAACCCCTGACCGAGGTCTATATCACATTATAACATGGAGCTGTTATAGGACGCACCACAGGAATTATTAGAGAAATCCTTCCCCAAAGGTGTATTTCATAATGAATGGCATCAGCAGGATTACCAAAGAAGGGCATTTCAACTGTACTGCAGGTGATTAGCCTAAAATGCATTGCTCCCTACACAGACAGTGAGACACACACAAAACATCCACAACTGACATATGTGGTTACTGAACCCCTGACCAAGGCCTATATCAGACTACAGCATGGAACAGTTATAGGTTGCATCACAGGGATTACTGCAGACCTGCATCCACAAAGTTGTATTTCACAATGAATGACATCAGCAGGATTGCCAAAGTAGGGCATTCAAAATGTACTGCAAGTGAGTAGCCTATAATGCATTCCTCCATACACAGACATTGGAACACACACAAAACATCTGGAACTGCCATGGGTGGGGATGGAACCCTACCACAGTTCTAAATCCCACTACAGCTGTACACAGTTACAGGATGCACCACAGAGATTACTGAGCAACAACCTTCCAAGAGGTGTATTTCTAGGTGGGTGACATCAGCAGCCTTGCCTTAGTTGAGTATATGAGTTCTAAGGAGTGTGAGTACCCTAAAAAGCATTGTTGTCTACTCAAAGACAGAGGGAGACACATGGATTCACACACACACAGTTGCCAAGTCTGGGGTTGAAACATCTATCTAACTACAATATCATACTATAACAGTACACAGTTACAGGATGGGCTATGGAGATTACTGGGCTTTGACTTTCCCAGAGGTGTATTTCTACATGAGTGACATTAGCAGCCTTGCCAAAGTTGAGTATGTGAGTTGCATGGAGTGTGAGTAGCCTAAAAATCATTGCTTTCTACTCAGTCAGACACACACAAACACAGTTGCCAGTCTGGGGTTAAAACACCTACCTAACTACTTTATCACACTACAGCAGTACGCAGTTACAGGATGCTCTACATAGATTACTGGGTTATGATTTTCCCAGAGGCGTATTTCTAGGTGAGTGACATCAGCAACCTTGGCAAAGTTGAGTATATGATTTGTCCAGAGTGTGAGTAGCCTAAAAAGCATTTCTCTCTCCACAGTCAGAGACAGCCAGACACACACACAAACACAATTACCAAGTCTAGGGTTAGAACTACTACCTAACTAGTTTATCACTACAGCAGTATGCAGTTATGGGACACGCCATGGAGATTACTGAGCTACAGCTCTCCCAAAGGTGTATTACACATTGGATGACCTCAGCAGGCTTGCCATAATACTACTATGGGGAGGACGGTGTGTGCATGGGCCATAACCCATTCATGTAGGGGTTGACATGCCACATGCGGGCACACATGGGGTCATATGTCACAGGTACGTGTATACAGCTATTAGATTACTACAGCTGGCACGTGCACCACATAGTCTGTCATGCTGACAGATACTGGTGGCCAGTATCTGCAGTGAGTAACATCTGCACCTCATGTGTTTGGGGCCTTTTGGCTGTGTGCTGGGTGGCACAGGCCTGGATGGCTCCTTGTCACAGTCACCCTCTTCCACACATGTATGTCTGTCTACCTTTGGCTTATTATAATGTGTTGTCCTTACATATGTGTCTGTATTCTTATCCACTGTGTGTGAGAGGCAGGAGTGGTGCATACTGACATGTGTCTGCACTAAGAACTGTGACTGCCAGATATGTCTGCTCCATGGTGTTTGCAGACCTGGCCTTCATGTGTTTAAGTGTGTCAGCATGCCCAGTATGACCTTTCAGTATGTTGTTGATTGGCATTGCCTTCATTCCTCTAAGTGAGTGAGGATGCCCAGTATGGCCATCTGTATTGCATGTGTAGATCAAGTCCAGGTAGTTTGTACTATGGTGCTGACCTTTGTGTTGTACACCGACAGGTAGCATGCTGTGTCTGCAAGGTATCCATCGGTCATTTGGCATTGACTGTTGCTACATTTCTGCATAGCGGGGGGGGGGGGAACGACACCTGACTGTTTCTACATTTCTACACAGGAGTGGGGGGCATACCTGACTGTTACTATAAGTGTACGTAGGATGGGGGGGCACACCTGAAACTTGTACACATTTGCCAGGACTGTACTGGTATGTCAGGTACTCCATTTCAGTCTGTAGTCTGACCTATCATGCTGGCTAGAGGCATACCAGTGTACTACAGATCTTAGCTTTAATTACCTACATATTAGTTTCTGACTTCCTAGCCTTCACAACTTACATCCAACTGCCTGGCCTGCTGTAGTCTGTCTGTGTAGGCCTGGGGGAGGGGTTACTCAAAGGGCTCATTCAGAGGCCATAGTACAGCATTTGTTTGTGTTTGTCTACACCTGTCCTGCTGACTGAAACTGTTGTTGGGTATGTGCACATTCCTGACTGACATGTGTGGGTCTTATGGACACACATGTCACTAAGCCCATTTCCTGCAGTGGGGTTTTTTACCCTTTGTAGTACTATGGTGACTCCAGTATGTGTTACAGATGTCATGGTGCCACTATAGGTGTCTACTGTCTGCTGCTATAACATTCGCCCACCCAATTCCCTTGCATGCTCACATCCATACCATAGCTACAGGTAATAACACATTCTACTCCATTTGGTAATTTGTAGGTTGATTGACTTACTTTGAGGGTGTGCCAGACTTGAGGATGGTGCTGGAGGGCTGCCTATGTTGGATGTGCATAGTACACTCCCTATACATAGGAGTGTCATGTTTGGCATCCCTTTTACTGTTTGTGCGAGTCAGAGAGAGAGGTGTCATTCCCTGGGTCCCTACTGTGTTAGTGCATATGCTATGTGTTGCCTCTTTGCCAAGGCCAGGTCATACTGGGCATGCCTCCTTCTGCCTACTGGGGCAGGCTCAGGTTGTTCCTCCTCTGAGTCACTCTGTGCCTGTACATGCCTTGGCATTGGTGGGGGGCTGTGTGGCCCTGCCCCATGCTGTTCCTGCTGCAGCTGTTTCTGCAGGATCATATTGTGTAGCATAGCACATACCATAACAATTTGGGTACATGTAGCTGGTGAGTACTGCAAGGCTCCACCAGATGTATCCAGACACCAGAACTGTGACCTGAGCATCCCAACCACATGCTCTATTATATGTCTGGCCTGTGCATGTGCCTCATTATGGCATTGTTGTTCAGGTGTGTGCGCATTTCTGATGGGTGTCATCAGCCATGGCTCAAGTGGGAACCCAGTATCCCCCACTAGGTGACCGTAGGGGATGTCGACATTGGCAAATCTCTGGTACAGCTGCATCAGATGCCATATTTATGAATCGTCATAGCTTCCAGGGCAGCCAGCACACACATTCATTATAACATGATAAGACGCCCCTAGTTGTGGAGGAGATGCCCCCTGTGCTGGAGGAGCATAGCCCTGCCGTGATGTGTGTGCAGGATGCTCTGTGGTGTGCAGCACCTATTGTCTGCTTTGTTGAGGATGCTTCTTATTGCTGGAGAGAGTGATATTGCTGGTCAAAGAGACTCATGTGCTCTTCAATGGTTACTGCCATGGCATCCAGGAACTGGTGGAACTGTGGCCTGGATGCTCTGGTGCTGATGCTGATATGATGATGTTGAGCTTTGGGGGCAGTTGTGCTTTGATGGTACCTGACATATATTGGTAAAGCCTACCTATACACTTTCCCTCGTTAGTTAGTATGGCTTCCCAGGTGGTGCGGCATGTGGTGGTGGCTGTAGGAGGTCTCTGTCTGCCTATAGTGCTCCACTGCTCCACCTGCTCCCTAGCCCCCAGCTCATTACCATGGCCATGGGTATCTCTGTCTCCTCTACTCTTCTCGTTGTTCAGCATTCTGCAGCATTCCTCAGCTCCTCTCTCTCTTACTGTTTCTATGTTGTGCCTTGTTGCCTATTCTCATTTGCAAGGTTTGTTTTTAAATTTCCCGGCTTGTATTCACTGGTGGTGTAGAGTGTGGTGTAGTAACCAGAGAGGAAGGAAGGTGTTTGCTTAGTTTATAGTAGTGTCCTGGGCTGGGCTGGTCTGCTGTCTGTGTAATTGGTTGACTCTGATACATTTCACCTGCCAGCTAAGCTAGTTCTTGATTACTTTCCTACTGCTGTTTTTCCTTCCCATTGCCTCCCTGTTTAAGCCTGTGTGTGTGCCGTGCAAACAGAGTGCTCAAATGTGCACAAAGCTGCTATTTCCCGTTTTAAATTTGTTTTTCTTCCTGCCAAACCTGGTGTCCGCCGCGCACACCCGCTTACGCTTTGTAAAGAGTGCTAGGCAGGTTAGGACACACCTCTAGCTCAGCTGTGCTAAGCTAGGAGCAATACCGAGCTACAGGGCTCCAATCCACTTACAGTATGCCTGGCACACCACCCATGATGTCACCTATATCCTAGTCTTGCATCCAGCTATTTATACTCTTACACTCTTGGGACCTGCTTCACACCCTGAGGAAATCTGGGATTCACTATCCTTCCCCTCATTTGCATAGGATTGCCTGCTAATGCATAGTTACATGTACCACACTGAGCCTCCCCCTTAGCAACCATTACTCACTGGCCAGGTTGACTCATGCCTGCCATTGACTTGCATGGCAGAATACTGCTTTTAGTTAGAATGCTCATTTTAAGTTTATTTTCTTACCCCCCCCCAATCCCGTTTGCTAGTCGCTGCCCTATGCTTACACTGCCGAGATTGGCGAAAAAAAAATAAAAGATTTTTTTTTTAAACAGTTTGCATTGCCAATGGCCTTATACTTGGTCATTGACATGCTTCCTCAATGATATGCAGCCTTTATTTGGAGCTGTCATAGCTCAGTTTTATAGTTTGCAGAAATGTACTCGGTTACTAACCGAGTACATTTCTGCAGACTGCACTCGTCCTGCACTGACAGATGACAGCTTCTTGGATCGCAAATTGCCCTCAGTTGCATAGTTTTCACCTGCAAATGAGGGTAATTTGCATACAGAAGCTCTGTCTGTGCAGGATTAGCCTAAGAGCTCAAGTGCACGTCCCGGGAGCTGGTTCCTGTATAGCACATTGGCCATATTGCCGAAAATATCTCTTAGACTAATCTTGCACTCAATAAAGGGCTTCATAAATCTGGTGGTTTGTTTATTTCAGGTAAAATGGAATAACAATCAAAATATATAAGGTATATAGAAAATCTCTGCCCTCTTTTCTCCTTGGCTGTTCTGGTATTAGATATGATAGCTTCTCTTTCTTTGGATTGTTGCTTTTATCTCCTGCAGTTAGTATCTTATATTTCTCTCTTTTGCTTTGCATTGTATTTATCATTTTCTTTGCACTACATTTTCTATTCATAGATGTGATTCATGTAGTTTTTCAAGAATTTATCTTCACATTTGAATGGAAACTGTTTTTCTGTCAGTTTCAAATATTAACTTGGAAAAAAACAATAATCCATTTGTCTTACTAATAATTTTTACCTCTGACAGTTCCTTATTATTATTTTAGTTACTACACTTTAAGCCATTGGTAGTACCGCTCTGTAATAATTTTACACTTTTCTTCTGCCATTGATAACTACAGAATTATTAAAAATTCATTCTCTTCTAATAAGTCTTCATGCTTCTCTGGTTAATGTGATCTTCTTAACATATCCAGTTTGTGCACTTCACCATCTGGTCTGGATATTAGTTTTAGATCATGTTTCACTGCATTAAGTAATATTCACTGCAATCATAGAGGTGGCTTGTATAAACATTTCTGAATATTCTTTGCATGGGTTTGTGATCTATACTTGAACTCCGTTACTATACATGTAATCATTGATTTACACAAATTCATACACATACACAATGGCTAAAAGATTCTTTTTTGTCTGACATTTTTAAGTATCTGTATAAGTTTTTAACTTATACACAGTTGGTTTATCCCCTTGTATGATCTAGGTTATTATACCAGTCGAACTAGCATCTACTAGCAAAACAGTATTATTACTTACATCATAATGGTTTAATATCATTGTATCTATAATGAGCTTGGGTGGCACAGTGACACAATTGATAGTGTTGTTTCCTCACAGCAAGAAGTTCTCTGGTTTGATTTTTGTCTGTGCTGCCTTCTTTGTATAGTCTTCATGTCCTCCATTGTTGATACAGGTTTCCTCAGGGTGTTGTGGTTTCTACCCACATTCCAAAGACATGCAGTAGTTGGACTGGACACTAAATTGGCCATAGGTGTAAGTGTGCATACAATTGTGTGCTATTGAAAAACAGCCATGGCAGGGCTAGCCACCTGGTGGTGTTAACCTTGGCTCTAGATGATTGCCACTGTTGAAGTGACACCTTGACCCCATGTACAAAATGGGAAAAGGGGGTTGTGGATGGATGGATCTGTAATGAGCTTCGTGAACATTCTAATACATTTTTCCTGTTCCTCATTCCTTTACCAGGCTGCCTGTTGCTGTAACATTTTTCATAGATGCATAGCCAGATGTATTTGGTACAAAAATTTCAGTGTACTACATCATTCTAAAAAATCGCTTTAATACTTGTCTGCCTTCTTAATTGAACGTTTGCTCAATTTCTTTATTATTTACTGTATTAGGCTTCACTCTCACTCTCTGATTATAGAATGTGACCCATGCATGTTAGTCTTGTCACTCTTATTTTAAATTTACTGTTATATGACTTGAAGTTATTCAGGCTTAATTTATTCATCTGCTGTAACAATCCCTTTTCATTCTCTTTTTGTGTCTGATAAATCATTACATTTTTACAAGAGTTTAAAATACTTCAAATACTTGGGCAAGAGCACTTTAAAACACCTTTACTGCTGATGAAATACCAGACGGAAGCCTAAGTATGTAAAACATGCAAAACTTGAATTTTTTTTTAAAATTTAGCTACTAGATTGCTTGGTTTGCATCTGGTATGGAAAGGAGCTTAATATCTACCATTATTCATACAATTTTTGCAACTTTAGGGAAAATATTTTTTGCCAAAACAGGAACCATTAAGAAACAATAGCAATTGAAGTAGATAAGGAGAAACAATAATACTGTATTAATAAACAGTATAATAATGCAGAAGTGTAGACATTGGATAAATATTTGAAATGATAGAAAAACAACTTGATTTAACAACACTAACTAACCACATTATAATTGAATTGATAAATTGATAAAATCAGTGATGTGCATGCGCTGACCTGTTCGACGGTATTAAACCCATTTTCTGCTTCAATACAAACTGAGCCCTTCAAAGCCAGCCAAGACCATAATATCTGCTGCAGAAGCTTCCTCTCTGACAAAGACTAATAAGGCATAAATGTATTAAGCCTGTTTTCTGCCTCAATACAAATGAAGCCCTTCAAAGCCAACAAAAGACCCTTCAACCTGCTGCAGAAGCTTCCTGTTTGACAAAGACTAATAAGGCATTGATGTATGTAGACTGTACATAAACACAGTTTTATTTTGTATACTGTCAGTCACATGCACAGAGCTAACACATCACTGGGGCCAACCTAAACTTTTCCCATCTCTGTTTTTATTGCAGTCTTCCTTCAGGACTCCTTATCTTATGCTTAGCGGACTGATTTTAACAGTAACTTAGTGTCCATCTCCTATGGCTGTTACCTTTTCACCCTCCCACCATATCCCTGAACTCAAGTTAACTTCTAATATCTAGCTTGCCTTGTTCTGCTCAGGACAACCCTCAAACTGATACTTACATAGTCATTCCTAAAAGAAAAAAAAAGTAAAGCATAATAACCTGCAATTAAACAAAAACAACAGACACTGCTTTTTAGCTTATTGTTTTTTTTTGTCATCTGTGTTCCCATGACCTGGGTCCTACCCGCTTCCGTTCAACCTTCACTTCATTTGTACTCACTTCACTCCCCTACTGTACAACTATTCCTTCCCACACCCACTTCAATTACATTTATTCTCACCTTAGCTCACCCCCTCATTAACTCCCATCCAATCACTGTCCTTTCCATACACCTGCACATTGATCTGTAACACATGTTTATCCTACTACTACCAATCATACATAGCCTTCTTCTACATCATCCCTACTTAACAAACATCTTCTATTAACTCCCCATCTGCTAACCTATAACTCTACCCCACTAAAACCCACGATAACAAAATGCCACCTATACATAAACTGACACCCTTCAGCCTTCTATTACCATTAACCCTTCTACTACAACTTTCCCAACTATAAATTAACAATGTCTACCATAAACCCACATCCACAACCTCCGCTCAAAGACTACCTCTCAGTGCCTTCTCTGACATATCATCTAACCTATACACAACAGACAACATTCTCTGCTTTAAACTAAAAATCCTCCACTAAATGATAAAGTTAACATAAACCATACCACCTACCTTCACCATAACATAAAAAAACAAGAATCCACTACTGACCTACTTAAATACACCAAACTAACCTTAAGTGGGGATATCCATCCCAATCCAGGTCCTTCTTCCTCGTCTCCCAACTTACATAGCCCCTACAAATCTCTAAACCTAACCACAATTAACCTGCAAAGTATTCAAAACAAAATGCCTGACTTCCATGCCTGTGTAACACATAGCAAGCCCAATATTATTGCTGCTACAGAAACTTGGCTAAAACCATACATCAAAAGCTCAAAATTCCTTCTCCCTAGCTTTGCATGACTGTGCACAGATAGGCCCCATAAAAAAGGTGGTGGGATAGCACTGATTTACCCAAACACCTTCAATAGTGTCTCATACAACTCATCCATACCTAACTTCTCTACAGCAGAAATCTTAATAGCCTTCTAAAAATTAATGAAAACAAAAAACTCTGTATCATTGTCCTGTACGTTCCCCCTGACAATAATATTTCCATACTAGAGGAAATCCTAGCTTGGACATCCAACAACATAACTACAGAAACAGTAATTCTTGGCAATGTTAATATTAATTTGTTATATCTGAAAGTTTGACTGCTGAATCCTACACTAAGGCACTGTATGAGCACATCCACTCGTGCATGACTCATGCCATCCCAAAAAGAACCAAGATGCTCTCCTCCAAAAGAAGGAAGCCAATCTGGTGGTTCCCTGCTATAAACAAACTATAAAACAGAAGGAAGAAACTGTTGCAGAAAAGAGGAAAATCCCAGGATGCAAAAAACTCCCTCACCAGCCTCAGTAAAAAGCTGAGATCCCTCATAAAATCCTCAAAATCTAGTTATGAAAATAAAATTGCCAAAGAGTCCAAAGACAACCACAAGGCATTCTACAGTTATGTCAAGAATCTAAATGGCAATGCTCAGATCTACTCTGAGCTACAACAGAATGACATTAAATATACTGATCCCAAGGATATTGCCAATATCCTGGCAGATCGATTTTAGTGCCAACTTCACCCCCTCTGACCCCCTAAAGGGCCCATCTCAATACCAAAAAAATTGCCAAATTCCAGTAATCACGGCAACACAGGTAGAAACTGCACTCTCCGTAGCCAAGAAAAAAGCATCCATGGGACCAGATGACATCCTGGGCTGTGTACTACATGAACTACAAAATGAACTGGCAGCTCACCTAAGTGTCATGTTTAATCATAGCCTCACCTCAGGCTTCATGCACACTGAGTGGTGCACAGCTACAATTATCCCACTCCACAAGGGGGGAGAATCCACCTTGGATCCCGGGAACTACCATCCCATCAGTCTGACGAGCCTGAACTGCAAGAGCATGGAACACATTACCATGGAACTGATAAACAAAGACATTGGCAACCTTCAATTACTGGACCCCACCCAGTTTGGTTTCATGAAGGGCTGATCCTGTCTCCTGAACCAGACTGCCTTATTTGAATCATTCTCCGGAGCTGTGGACGAGGGTAAGGCAGTCCACACAGACTATCTAGTCCTCGCCAAGGCCTTCAACACCATCCCCCACTCTGGAATCATAGATAAACTTACTAAGCTGGGCATAAATCCCTATGTCACTCGATGGGTTGCCAACTGGCTTACTGACAGAACCCAGACTGTAAAGGTAGCCGACATATACAGCTCCAGACAAGTGACAAGTGGAGTACATCAGGGTTCAGTCCTGGGACAACTCTTGTTTGGCATCTACTTCTCTGAAGTACAGGCCAACACTAAGGGACTCTGGCTAACAAAGTTCACAGATGACTGCAAACTGGGAGCCATTATTGAATCCCCAAATGATGTGGATATTCTACAAAAGGGCCTTACATAAACAAATGCCTGGTGCCAGAGCAATGGGCTCAAGATTAATGCCAAGAAATGTATAGTTATCCCCTTTGGAAAAAAACATGTACCCATGAATTATCACATAGGTGGCAGTACACTAAACATCAAAAATGAGATGAGAGACTTAGGGACACAGGTAGACAGTGGTCTCACCTTCGATAACCATATCATCACAACAGTCAGGAAATTATTCTGTGTGGCACACCTCATCACTAAGGGCTTTTCATCCAGAAAAAAGGAGGTCATTGTCCTACTGTACTCATCCCTCATTAGACCCATTATAGAGTATAACGCCCCATTTGGTATGTACCTCACAAGACATCTACAACAGCTGGAAAGGCCGGAGAAATATCTCACTAAAAGAATCACAGGCCTAAAGCAGATGCCATATGCTGACCATCTAAAAAAACTCCAGCTATACTCTGTGGCATATCATCTACTCAGAGGTGATCTCTGCTTAACATACAAGGCTATGTCAAACCCTGAGCTGTTGGACATGCTCCACTTAAAGAAATCCCAATCCCTCAGAGCTACACATTCCAGGGATCTAAACCTTGTCATCACAATGAACAAAACATGCTGGAGGGATAGGTTCCTGACCCAGAGACTCTCAATACTCTGGAATAGACTGCCCAAACTTGTCAAGCAGAGTGCCTCCGTGACCCTCTTCAAAAGGAACCTTGATGATTGGATGGGAGATAGGAAATTCACCCTGGGGATCATGTCAGTTGCCCTGCTAGACAGGGGTCCAGGGAAGTAAATATTGCGGGAAGAAATATCCAGGGGAATTGTTATGGCTAGGCTTGTATAGGCCGTAGGGACGATAGCCTAGTACCAACCTATGAACCTATAGCTACACTCCTCCACAAACATCAACCTATATAGCTACAGCCTGCTAATCACTGATATTACCAGACCCAGCAAAAACAACAGCTGTGGAACAATCTTAGATTGGATCATGGTCTCTGACCCCAATAAAATCACCACCACAGGTACTCTCCCAAACACTGTTAGTGACCACTTACCTGCTTTTATAATATGTAAAAACACAACAGCTTTAAACATACATCATGACAGAAACACTAGGAACTTATCACATTTTCCCCCTACAACCTTTAACAATTCTTTAAACAGCATTAACTGGGATCCAATAAAAATAATCCTTCTAGACAACACAGTAGAATTTTTCAACTCTGCAGTCCTTAACATCTTAAATAGCCTTGCAAATGTGCAAAATCTAGTCATGCTCCATGGCTCACTATAGCAACCAGACAGAACATGGCCACCTGAGACAAAGCCTGGAAGCTTTGGCAAAAGCACAAAAAACTTTCTGAACTCATAACCTACAGACACCTTCACAACCAAGTTAAGAGCCTAGATATTAAGGATAAAAAAGAATACTATCATACTTTACAATACCAACACAAACAAAACCCAAAACACTTCTGGAGCTCAATCAACTGCCTACTTTGCCCAGGGTCAAACAATAACCCCTGTTCAAATCCAGAAAAAAAAAACACTGAAAAAGCCACACTCTTCAACACATATTTTATAAATGTCATCGCCAATCTGACCACAAACTTCCCTCAAAATCATCCTAACCCACCAGACCCTCCAACTACAATTACCTCTGCTCCCCACTCATGTAACTTCTCTATAGCATATATCCCCACTGCCACTGTAAAGAAACTACATTTGAAATTAAAACCATGCACTAATGCTCCTGACAACCTGCCCCCAGAATTCCTTCAAAAAGCAGCAAATTCCATTGCCTACCCTGTCAGCTTACTTGTTAATAGGTCCATTCAAGAGTCATATGTTCCCACCATTTGGAGAAAAGCATTTATCCTCCCACTGCACAAAGGTGGAAACAACACAGACATCTCAAACTTTCAACCCATTGCCATACTCTCTCCTATCTCAAAGATCCTTAAAAAATGTATTCACAGAGAATTCCTTAACTATCTATTTGACAATAATCTACTGTCAGCAACCCAGCATGGTTTTAGACCTGGATATAGCACCACCACATCTCTTATACCCTTCTGTGACTCTATCAGTCAGGCTCACGATGCCTGGAAACTTGTCTCCTCTTTTTCTTGACCTTTTCAAAGCCTCTGATACTATCTCTCACCCTCTTCTTCTTAAAAAAACTATCCAACTTAGGAATCTCTCCCTTGACCTTACACTGTTTCTTAACTACCTCACAGACAGGCAACAAGCTACTAAGCGGCAACTTTTCCTTAACACCACTACCGGTGTTCCTCAAGGATCCATCCTAGGACCTCTGCTATTCAATATTTTCATCAATGACTTCCATTCTACTCTCACTCAAAGCAAAGTCATCCAATACGCAGATGATTCTACTATCATCTGCACTGCCAATTCTCCTCCCTAACTCGTGAAACTTACCCAGTCAGCCCTCAGCTCCACCAAAAAATGGATAGCTAACAACCACCTTTCTTTAAACCCTAAGAAAACTAAACATATGCTATTCACTCCTAAAAAGACCATTACTACAGACAAAGGCTCTTTATTTATTCTCTCCCCAAGATAACACTATCATCGAGGTTGTTACACACACTAAACTTCTAGGTATCACCATAGATGAATACCTAACTTTTGACAAGCATATTCACAACATTAGAAAAGCGCAGCAGAAACTGGGCATGCTATACCGATATAAAGCATTCCTCAATTACTCCTAAAAACTAGCCCTTACCACCTCCTTTCTGCTCCCATCTCTTCTTTATGACACTCTTCTCTTTACCAACCTACAGGCCAGTCTTAAATCCAAACTAGACTCATGCTATAACAAAACTGCAAAGTCTGTTACTAATGGACAACATTTATCTCCCCACTGCACCTCTCTTCAGTTACTAAACTGGCTAGAACTTACTCATCTTATTAATATATACAAAATGCAAAACAAAAATTACAAAAATTCCACCAGCAGACAAACCATACTAGTAGCCAGAAGTCAAAACTAAATGCAGAGAGAATTACCAGTGTGGAAACACAGCAGTCACAGTTCAAAGTATCCACAGGTAAAATAGGCAGCAAACCACAGACAGCAGGTGAAATAAATCCAAGTCAAAATCTGACAGCACAGTGGTGCAACAGTAGCATTGTCACCTCACAGCAAGAGGTTCTCCGGTTTGATTCTCAGCTGGGGTGCCTTCTGTGTGGAGTCTGCATGTCCTCCCTGCATTCATGAGGGTTTGCTTTGGTTTCCAACCACATTACAAAGACGTGCATCTGGAGCCTTTTTCTCCTGGGCCACTGCTGAAAACTGGCTTTGTTCCAAGTCAGACTTCTCCCAGTTAGCAAATGTTAATAAAATAAATCCAAGTATGAAAACACAGCAGTCATAATTTAAAATATCCAAAAGTAAAATAGGCAGCAGGTAAAATAAATCCAAGTTTAATGCATATACAAACTGTTAAGTGCTTCCCCCATGGAATCATTGCTTCTTCAGACCCTAGTACATATTACATATATACAACTAACAACTGCCCACAAACTAATATCCAACCTAGCCAGCAGCCCTGCACTTTCTTCTCTGTTTACACTAAACCACCCTAATAGAATTCTCCGCTCTGAAAAGCAAATGCTTTTGCAAGTGAAAAAACCTAACCTGTCTGCTGGTCAAATGCTCCACTCTTTTTCCATTGCTAGACTATGGAACTCTTTCCCACCTTCACGTAGATCCACCAGCAATGCATCTTTCTTCAAAAAATCTTTGAGACACCATCTTTCCTCCCAGTGACTATGCTCATGTGCTAGTTCCTTATAAGCTATAACATAACATTGTCTCTCTCTTAGTACTACTCCCACCTTTCATACCTCCATCCTATATTACCTTCTAAAACTTCACCTTTATCCCTGAATGATAAACTATTTCTGTACCTATGTATACATATACTGTCAGTAGATAGATTTATGTACAGCTGCATTGCCTACTTGTCAAAAAACTTTGTTGTATTTGCCAAATGAGTTTTTATCAGATGCATGTATTGTACGAATCATTGTAGAGCTTTTCTCTCCAGGCCTCCACTGAAAATGGGTACTTTTTGACCCACAGGACCTTCCTGGTTAACAAATGCAAATAAATAAATAATAATAAATAAGTGCTGATTCACAAAACAAAATGAGCTTAATCAGCATTGTATGATGTAGTAACAATAAGGAGCTGGGTAAGATTAACAGACAGAAATAGTTATGGTAATAGGGAACTATCATAGCCATTAATTGTCCTGAGAGATACATACATATTCATCTGGTTACATAGTCTAAAGATGTCAATATTGTATTGGCCTTAGATATTAACCAGAGGGTCAGATTCCTTGGTGGAGCATATCAGGAATGATAAGTTTAACATATCTTTTAATACAGTACTCAGTCCTTTATTGATATTTGAGCCTTGGTTTTCCAGTTAGATGTGATGTATAGTCTCATTATTGCTGAAATGTATAAGAACCACAATGGCTGAGCGAGGGATAAGCCCAGGTTAAAAGGGTATTATTCCCCCTAATATCCATATGGAAGCCTCAGAACGTAGGGAAAAACTAAGAATAAGGAAAATTATTCTGGTATTCTAGATTTGGAGAGTCTGACTGCTGCACATCCCTAGAATTTGTTAACTTCATCTGCCATTGATGCCAGGCACAATGAATATGTGTCCAACTCACTATAGCCCTTTCCTGCTAAATGAGCTGGGGTCCAGCAACTTTGTAAAACAACATGAGTTAATGAGATAACAACCTAGAAGTCTTTGTGAGGCCTCACAAAAGTTCAATCTGTTTCTGGACTGCAAATTATGCTTTGTTACCTCTGTGTCTGTGACAGTGGTACCAAAGCATACATCTGACTTCATCCCACTTTGTCTTAAAAAGCAGTGTGTGTATTTGAGAGGATTTCACTTTATTAAACTTATTTAGCTGCCCTGGGAGAGAGAGAGTGCCTTACATAATGTGTGATATTTTCGTTTGAGACTCTTATGGTAAGGGCAATGGAAAAAGGCATGCTGCAACTGAAGGCATTTCCAAAAATCTCTTGCAGGAACTTTAGGCATAAGATAATACTCTCTTTTGATCACTTTCTACAGATCTTGTAGATCAGTACACATGTGAAGCTCGGCTTGTCTTGCAGCATTATTATTGTTATATATACACAGCATGTATGGTCCGAGTAAAGGCTTTCAAGGGCAAATGAAGTGATATATAAAAATCAATATGAATGGAAAGTTTAGCTCTATGAGATGTGTGTGTATGGACCTGTTGCATAGTATGATGTATCCTCCATAAATGAATAAGCTGCTTGTGTTACAAAAATGTTAAAGATACATTTCATGACACAGTAAGTAAGAAAATTAGATGCATACTAGGATCTTTCTAAAACATAAGATACAGTGACATCCTGGCTACAACTATCACAGTAGTAAAATTCAACTGTTTATACCATTTAAAACACAAAGCAAATATCATTGTAGGAAAAAGAGATTATACAGAGATCTGATAATGATTAGGTTATTAAATTATTTGACTCATCCTCATGGTCCCTGCCTAAAATTCCATAATAGTTTTCTAAAATATCAGTAGAAATATTTATTTCAGTCATTGTTATAATTCCTGCATTTCTAATTGTAGCATTGCTACTGGTTAAAGAAAGAATCCATGCATCCCTTTCTTGAATTCCATTGTTTGTTTAGCATTCAGATATGTTGCCCAGTTTTCAATGAATTTCATACATTTTCTCTGTCTGTAAGGAATGTACATTCCAGTAGCATGTGAAGAAATAATATTAGGTATTTGCATACTTCTGATTACTACACCCATAACACAGAAAATGCCTGCCCCCCCCCAAAAAAAAACAGTATTGATATCTATCATTTCAAAAAATTGTCTAACCAAACTCCTACCATTGTACTCTGCTTTTATCTACAAGCACTTAGTATATTATTGAAAGAACACATATGTCTTTAGCACCATACTTCAAACAATATTAAATTTCATCCCATTTCCTTTCTCTTCATACCAAACTTCTTCTCCCTATGTGCACCAAAACCTGCTCCTTGCAATTAAGTGCTTTGTTCTAACAACACTTTTGGGACAGCCAGCCTACACCAGGATATTAGAGAAAAATCTCCAAAAGTGGTTGTAGATAATCCTTGAGGAAACCTTTCAGGTACTGTACATATTTCTTCATCACATAATATTCACAGAACTCTTTCACAGTGTTCTTGTCTAAACAGAGTGAATGGATTGACCGCTGATTTCAGTTTTTTGAATTGGTTGACTGAAAGTGATCATTTTAATGTTTATATTATATACAATGGGGAGGGATTTCAATGCTTTGGACTACTTGCCTTTAAAATCATCTTATACAGACTTTTGAAAAGAGACTGTTAAAAATGTGTAGTTTGCAGACTGAAAACATTTACTTCAGAGAATGTATTACTTTAAATATAGTTCTACAAGGTTTGTGTTGTTTTAAATTTTCAAATGGTATTTCAAACAATTCTAATTTTTTACAATGAGTTGACCCTAATGTTTGATAAGCATGGTTTTGAACTCATGAAAGCCATTATTAAATTTAATGAAAATCAGATAGGTAATTTATTGGTTGAGGTTAATAACCTGGACAGCAAGATTTGAGATTATCTAGATTGCTGCCTACATACATCCATAGCTACAAGTTTTAACCAAAATGGACAAAGACTGTCATATAGTACAGAAAAGAAAAATCAAGAAAATTATTAGGGATCAAAGAATACTTTGATAAGACAGCATACCCAAATTTCAGAAACAATAAAGCTTGGATCACCAGGACTTTTCAATTGACTGGTTATTTTTACCCCAATAGGCAATACAGATCAAGCAATGATATTAATGGTGGTACACAGGAGCAGGAATATTGTCAGGAACCTGTAGACAATTTCCTTGACCCTTTAGACTCCCCCACCCTGCCCTGAGCAGGTCCGAAAGAATTACAAACCATCAGAACACTGTGGGGGAGGGGTTGAGAAACTCGAATTCTCACCTACTGACCCATTGACAACAGAGTTTGTTAAATAACATTGGAAGAAGCCCAGAAAGGGAAGGGGCAGAGGAAGATGATAAAGAAGAGACCATCAAAATTAAAACATCATAACATCTCTAACAATGATTTAATTTCTGGAAGTGATAGGGTTGAGGTGAAACAGAGGTTTCAACACATTCAGCTACAATAGGTTGCATATTACTATAGATTTTTTTCTTTTTTAAAAAACTGTTTCACTTTTGCACCAAACAAAAGTTTCAATCTAGTGGACACTATTGGAGAACTTACATTCTTTACTAGGAAAATCAATTCAGACATTTTCAAGAAGGGTCAAACATGCAGAGTCACCAACTTAAAGGGTTCAAGAAGTCCTGGTAGTTCAAACTTTTGAAAAAGCTTGCCTAACAGACATTTATAAACTCAGACCCAAGAAAAAGCATTTGTATGTACCACAATTTTATAAAGGAAGAAAATACCTTTCCAAAAAGGCTGGCATGTGATAAAACATTGAGAACCATGAAGCCTGATATGGAAGGGGGATTGTTATTTTTGATTCAGTAGATTATTCCAGTGTTATATTTCACATTTTTTTAAATGGGAGTATGCATGTAGCTATTTCAATGAATAACATCAAGACAACATTCAGGAAAATTGATTTAGCACTGGATGATTAGCTGATTCATGGCATGAATGATGTACCTTCATTTATTTTTTAAGGAACCTTTCCACACAGTGATTTCTTCCATCTTTGGGATTCCCAAACATGCATGACCTACACTTTTGACCTATTATATCTGCACAGGGGTCAAAGACATATCCTTTTGCAGTATGCATTGAAGTGATTTTGAAACCTGTCTTTTCAAAGGCAGGACACCTTTTAAAGGATTTCTGTTTTTTTATTGGTAGGCCCCAACAGGAGAATGTCAGTTTTTTTTTTGCTACAGATCTTCTCACTTGTATTCCACAGGAAGAAGGAATGAATCTTTTCCAAGAAGCCTTAACTGATTTAAAATTTCTTAGTAATGTGGCATTAACTTAGTTATGGAATGTATGGACATACTCTACTCAAAAGTCAGCAGATAAACGAATGGAAGCACTCGCCACTCCAGAGACCAGTCCACGACACCAGAATATTGTACAGTCTTTTATTAAATGCCAAACACTCCAAAAACCATGAACGCTTTAGTAAAATCACACACTGCGTTTTCGTCACACAGACTTCATCAGATACCCCAATGCATCCATTATTATGTCAATTTATAGTCTTACTTAAAAGGATAATTAGTTTCCTAATTATATCTAATCAGCATTTAAAGCAGAAATTCACAATATTCAAAATGTTAGTATTTCATACCCACAGTCATGCTTTTTCATTGAATATATATTGCACATAGAGTTGTAAAAAGTAGAAGAGGTGAAAATATGTGTATAAAAATACTTAAAATATAACATATTTCAATAAATATATTAATAAATATATACACATAAATATTCCAATAAATATATAACAACACAATATAACACATATTATGTAAAAAAACATTGTTAAAATATAGGGGAACATTCATTAATAATAAAATAATATTATAAGGGCATTATGAATTCCTAAATATGTTTTAAAATATTTTAAAATATTTTAAAATGTTTTAAATGTAGTCTAAACCTATGGGGAGTTGTAGTGGGGACCTCTAGTGGTAAAACCAAATATGTATATTCTTATAATTTGGCTGCTCTTAATTTTAATAAGGGAAGTATAGTAATATTATCATTTAACCCTGGCCATTTATCCGCATTTAATACCACTTGCCACCATAGCTCTCTATATTCTATCCTGGTCTCCCAGGGGCCCCCTCTAATATCCATTGGTATATGTTCTATAATTAAAAATTTAAATTTTTTAAAAATTTTAATTTTTAAAAATTTAAATTTGTTCTATAATTAAAAATTTTTTATATAAATTTAAATTTTTAATTATAGAGAATATAAATTTTAAAAAATTAAATTTTTAATTATAGAACATATACCAATGGATATTAGAAGGGGCCCCTGGGAGACCAGGATAGAATATAGAGAGCTATGGTGGCAAGTGGCATTAAATGCGGATAAATGGCCAGGGTTAAATGATAATATTATTATACTTCCCTTATTAAAATTAAGAGCAGCCAAATTATAAGAATATACATATTTGGTTTTACCACTAGAGGTCCCCACTACAACTCCCCATAGGTTTAGACTACATTTAAAACATTT
Source organism: Protopterus annectens (assembly GCF_019279795.1). NCBI lineage: Eukaryota > Metazoa > Chordata > Ceratodontiformes > Protopteridae > Protopterus > Protopterus annectens. The sequence continues at coordinate 1,858,644,226 of NC_056737.1, forward strand.
TAAAATATTTTAAAATATTTTAAAACATATTTAGGAATTCATAATGCCCTTATAATATTATTTTATTATTAATGAATGTTCCCCTATATTTTAACAATGTTTTTTTACATAATATGTGTTATATTGTGTTGTTATATATTTATTGGAATATTTATGTGTATATATTTATTAATATATTTATTGAAATATGTTATATTTTAAGTATTTTTATACACATATTTTCACCTCTTCTACTTTTTACAACTCTATGTGCAATATATATTCAATGAAAAAGCATGACTGTGGGTATGAAATACTAACATTTTGAATATTGTGAATTTCTGCTTTAAATGCTGATTAGATATAATTAGGAAACTAATTATCCTTTTAAGTAAGACTATAAATTGACATAATAATGGATGCATTGGGATATCTGATGAAGTCTGTGTGACGAAAACGCAGTGTGTGATTTTACTAAAGCGTTCATGGTTTTTGGAGTGTTTGGCGTTTAATAAAAGACTGTACGATATTCTGGTGCCGTGGACTGGTCTCTGGAGTGGCGAGTGCTTCCATTCGTTTATCTGCTGACTTTTGAGTAGAGTTTCTAGTATTTTTGGCAGTTCCTTTTGATCTGAATGTATGGACATAGTTTGAACAATAATTTCATCTATTTTGAAGGTGAGGCATATAAATAAATAAATCACTGGTTTTGCTATGGGAGCAGCTTATGTCCCCATTTTTGCAAACTTAGTTATGCTCACCTAGGAAACCAAATACATTTTAAATCTGAATAACATTTCAGATTTTATCAATTGTATCTATGCTATCTAGATAATATTTTCGAAGAGTGGTACTACTGAGCAACTCAATAGATGTACACATTATATCAACACTACCAGTTTTTTAAGGTTTACGCATCACTTTCAGATCAATTATTTGGATATACTGTAAGTATATACAAGAATGATGGATTATGTTCATGCAGCATTTTCAGAAAACCAACTTTTAGTAATAGTTATTTACAGTTTCAGTGTCTTCATCGATTTTCCCTAAAAAGGGGACTAATCAAAGACTTGCTTATTTGTCAGGCATATATGGCTTAATTGACAATGTTTACTATAGAATTTGACATATTGGTAAACATATTCTTAGACAGAGGCTATCCTAAAAAATTGTCACCAATTTAAGAAGGAAGATTACCCTTAAAAAAACAACCAGCTTCATACCTCTTTTAATGTTGGGGCTTGGACATAAGATTGACAAAATGAAGATGCCTAGTGACAAGCGTGATACCCCACAATCCTTTGAGAGGGCTTTAGTGCTGTAGTACAATTGAGGTAGTCATCTGTTTAAAGAAACTATCATGAAGAACTAGATATATTTTACAGTCAGTAAGGTATTCACAATAAAGTTAGAGAAGCCAAAAGTCAAAGTCAAAGTAAACTTTATTGTTAAGCAGATATACACAGCAGTGCAAGCTGAACAAAATTGCATTGCTTTGGTCCCCATGCAAGACATAATGAACGGGTTTGAATGACAGTAAAATTAATGCACATACAATAATAATTAAAATATTAACAACACAATAAATTACCATGATTGGACAGGAAGGCATTATAGGTTCATAGGTTCATAGGTAGGTACTAGGCTATCTGCCCACAGGCATTTATAAGCCTAGTCAGAAGGTGTTGGCTTTCGCCACCCCCTTAGATTAGTTCCCTGTACCTCTGTTCAGCAGAGCCACTGAAGTGATCCCCGGGGTAAACTTTCTGTTTCTCATCCACTCGTCAAGGTTTCTCTTAAAGAGTGTTAGCGAGGAGCTCTGCCTAATGTAGACTGGAATCTTGTTCCAAAGCATGGGAAGTCCCTGTGACAGGAATCTATCCCTCCAGCATGTCCTATTTATTGTTGTGGTGAGGTTTAGATCCCTAGAGTGTGTGGTTCGAGGGGATAAGCTTTTCTTTAGGTGGAGCATGTCGATCAGTTCTGGGTTGGACATGGCCTTGTATGTCAGGCAGAGATTACCTCTGAGTAGGCGGTATGAAACTGAATACAGCTGGAGTTTCTTCAGTCGAGCTGCATAGGGCATCTGTTTGAGGCCAGTGATCCTCTTGGTGAGGTACTTCTGTGGTCTTTCCAGCTGCTGCAGGTGTCTTGTAAGATACATCCTAAATGGGGTGTTGTACTCTATGATAGGTCTGATGAGCAATGAGTAGTGGGGCACAATGACTGCTTTTGATCTGGATCTGAACCATTTTGTGATAAGGTGTGCCATGTAGAAGGATTTTCTAACCACTTTGGCAATGTGATTATCAAAGGAGAGTTTACTATCTACTTGGGTCCCCAGATCCCTTATTACGTCTTCCATATTTAGGGGACTACCACCTATGTGGTAGTTTGTGGATACTTTGATTTTTCCAAAGGGGATGACTATGCACTTTTTGGCATTTAGCTTGAGGCCATGATTTTAACACCAGGTGTCCGTCTCAGTGAGACCCTTTTGGAGGATGTCTGTGTCAGCCAGAGAGTCAATTATAGCCCCTAGTTTGCAGTCGTCTGGGAAATTGGTCAGCCATAGTCCTCCTGTGCTTGCCTGTACCTCTGAGAAGTATATGCCGAAAAGAAGGGGTTCCTAGGACTGAGCCCTGGGGAATGCGACTTGTAACCTGTTTAGAGTCAGACCTAGCTCCCGCAACTCTTACCATGTGGGTTCTGTCTGTGAGCCAGTTGGCAACCCATCTTGTGATGTAGGGGTTTATGTTCAGGCTGGTGAGCTTGTCTATAATACTAGAATGGGGAATGGTGTCAAAGGCCTTTGCAAGGTCTAGGTAGGCTGTGTGTACCACCTTTCCCTCATCTATAGCCTTGATAAGTCTCTCAAAAAAGTCCACCAGGTTTAGGAGGCATGATCTGCCCTTAACAAAGCCGAACTGAGTAGGGTCCAGTGTTTGGAGGTTCCCAATGTCTCTGTTAATGAGTACCATGATGATGCGCTCCATAGCCTTGCAAACTAAGCTAGTCAGGCTTATAGGGTGATAGTTCCCAGGGTCTGTTGTGGCTCCACCTTTGTGGAGCAGAATAACCATTGCTGTGCACCACTCTATGGGTATGTAACCCGTGGAGAGGCTGAGTTTGAACAGTGTGTTTAGGTGAGGGGGTTATTTCATCTTTGACCTCATGTAGGATGCAGCCTGGGACTCTGTCCAGTCCCAGTGATGCTGTGTTTTTGACTTTGGAGAGGGCTGTTTTAACCTGAGTGTCTGTGATTTCAGGAGCTCTACATTTTTCTGGTATGGTTATGGGCCCTTTTGGGGGTGAGAGGGGGGTGAAGTTTGCACTGAACCTGTCTGCCAGGATGTTGGCAATATCAGTCAGTTCGGTGTATTTTGTACCATTCTGCACTAACTCTGAGCAGATCTGAGCATTGCCACTTAGATTCTTGACATAGCTAAAGAATGCCTTGTGGTTATATTTGGAGTCCTTGGCAATTTTTCTTTCAAAACTCATCTTGGATGATTTTATGAGGGATCATAGTTTCTTGCTGATACTGATCAGGGATGTCTTCCTTTCTTGGGATTTTACTCTTTTCTGTACTAGTTTCCTCCTTCTATTGTATAGCTTGTTTATGGCAGGAGTCCACCAGACTGGTTGTCTTTTCTTGGAGGAGTGAGTCTTGGTTTTGCTTGGGATAGCACGATCCATGCTTTCTTCTAGGTGCCCGTAGAATGCATTAGTAAAGGATTTTGCAGCTTGGACAATGTTATCCTTTAGCATTTGGGCTTTGAAACTTTCCACCTTGGTCTTAAGTAACGTGAAGTTTACTTTTGAAAAGTTTTTTATGGTGGTTTCCTTTTCCGGGGTGGGGGTGGAATGTGGATATCCAAAGTGATTTGTTTATGGTCAGATCTAACCAGTGAGGAGTTGACCTCCGGTGTGGAGCACCGGTCGCCCATGTTGGTGATGACCAGGCCCAATATGTTGTCACCTCTGGTGGGAGTGTTGACCAGTTGATCCAGGGCGTTTGAGTTTATAAATTCTAGGAAATGTTGTGCAAGGGAGTTAGTACTCGAGTAGTTCTCCCAATTAATGTTTGGGTAATTGAAATCACCCAATATTAGGGTGTTTGGTAGGACCTTTATATTTCCCAGTGTTTCCAGAAATGTGGAATGGGGGTCCTGGGACATGGTGGGTGATCTGTAGCAAGCTACAATTTGAATTGCAGTTTTGCCCATTGTTAGTTGCACTTGGATGATCTCTGAAACATCGTGCTGTGCCACTAACCTGGAGGTGTGGGTATCCTTGATGAATATGGATATGCCCCCGCCTTTTGTATTTAGTTCCAGGTTCTGTGGCCGAAATGTATAGTATGAGTTGTAGCCTGGTAGTGCTGGGGGGCTCTCTGGAGCCTTAAACCAGGTTTCTGTTACTGCAAATATATTGATTTTCTCCATACTGAGGAGTGCCTCAAGTGTGTGCATTTTGAGGTTTAGCTTCTGGCATTGAGTAGCATCACCCTCAGTTTTTTGTTACTTGTGTTATTTATGGTGGTGGCTTTGTCTTTTGAGCCTTGCCTAAAAAAGGCACTATGGGGGTGGCAAGAGCCTTGGCCAGTATTCCAAAGCCTAAGGGTGACAGGTGCAAGCTGTCTCTAGTGAAGCAGTGTGGCTTGTTGAGCATGTCATCCCAGGTGGACAGACACTGGATCCCCTTTGAATGACACCAGAAACATAGCCAATTGTTGAAATTGATATTTTTTTCTTTATACTGTGGTATCATTCCTGGTGAGGGCAGGATGCTACTCAGGGTCAGGGTCATACCTGCCTGGGCTACAAGATCAGATCTTTCAGACCAACATGGACAATGACAGAGTTGTATTTGTACTTGTTCTGGAGTGACCTGAGTGCTTGTGTTATATGGCAGATCCTGGCACCCGACAGGCAGCTAACAGTAACCTTCTCCTTATTCAGCCTAGTGAGTGGGACGCCAGTGTGCCTGACTATAGAGTCACCTATTACTAGTATGTCGGGCATGTTATTTTGCCTTAAGGGCTGTGATTGCATGGCACACTGGTTTTGTGAAGTATGTGTTTCATGATTTGTGTTGGGGATGGAGGTTGCTTGGATGTCTGCTTTGGAGGTCTCTGTTGCTTTTGCAGATTTTTATTTAGAGCCTCAGAGTATGTTTTCATGTATTTATGTATGATTTTTGCCAGTGCTGGTTTAATGGGTCTATGTGAGACTGGTGGTGTGATGCAAGTATTTCCCTTCTCCTCTTGACTGTCTGATCCAGCCTTGGGTTGAGAGAGCTTAGCCTCCAGTTTGGCTGCATAATTGCATCTCTCACATGTATTAGTGTTTGGTTGTAGGAGGAGATGATTGACTGTGTACATGAGCCAGTTGTAACATTGCTGCAAAATGCCCAGATTCACCAGCTGGACTGGAGAGTACGCCTGAAACTTCCCTTTGGACATGCCTGGATAGGTACAGTGAACTGTTTTACTGAATGGCTGGTAAGGTTGAATAGAGAGTCTTGTTCTTCTGTACAGTATAGGAAAGTCTAGTGCTAGGGTTTATAAGTGCTTGCTATAAGTTTTGAGCAAGTGCTGGGCTGAGAAATGAATGGCTTGAGTGCTTAAGTTGAAAGTTTGTCGAGTTCCAAAAGAAAAATTGAAGAGGAGACTTTGTGGAGCCGGGAATAGTTATACCCTAGCTAACCGGCATTGCCTGGCGTGCAAAACCAGGCAAATGTGGTATTTATAGCAGGGAAGTTAAAGAGATAGAAAATAGCCCAAAATGGCCAATAAACTACTCATTTATGGGCTGAAGGTACTCCTCCAGGGACAGATAGGCTGCTCAAAGCTCCCCTCTCTCACAGGTGAACAGAGAAACTTCCTTCTATCCAGGTAAGGTATGGACAAACACAAAGATTTGAGACAGCCCTGAATTCAGCACTTAACCTGAAAACTGGACTTTACTAGCTTAGAAAGGCGGGAAACAAGTATTTTTTTTTTTTTTTTCAGAAAATAAAGCAGATACAATCAAAAAAACTCTTTAAATGCACAGAAAAGGATACTTATTGTTATATATCTCAGATCAGAGTTGTAGTCAATGCCACTAGTAATAAAGTAGGAAGAAACACAGATACAGTAAAAGCAGGTGAATAGAATGCAATTATTTATATATATATAAAACAATAGAAAACGAACAACTGATTTATACAAGTTACAAAATTAACCAGGAAAAATTTCAAAACTGAGCCCTGCTCCAGCAATCTTCAAACAGACAAGTTCTAACTGCGCGCTCCTGCTGCTAAGGTGCAGGGGAACATTCTCCAAAAAAGATGGCCTGGGTCAGTGCTCAAGTTATACAAACAAAGCTAGATTCAGCAGGCCTGAATCTGGTATATGCTGCAGCAACAAGGCGCACCATTTTCAGAAAGAAACAGTTCAAATAAGCAGGCACAATAAGCCTGTGACCAGAAATTCCCAGCTCAGAAGGGCAGAATCCAGCAAACCACAAGAATGTAGACCACACCTTCTTAATGTAAAAAAACTGGCTGAAAGCCCAAGTGCTTAAACCAAAACTAAAACACTTTAGAACAATCAGCAACTCCCAACTCAGAAGGATGTAAGCTTCCTGACCTGCCGCAACAGCGCAGACCACAAATCTTCCTAATGTGAAACAACTGGTCTAAAGCCCAAGTGCGTAATCCAAAGGCTTAGAATAACAGTTACAATTTAATCGGCTACTAACAAGCAGTAATAAATGCAGCAGAATAAATGCTATTAAGTACTTTTAAGAACATGCAGCAAGAGCAAAATAAATAATAAAGAAGGAAGAAACACAAACACAGTAAGCAGATGAACAAAGCACATTGTTTTTTCTCTCCGTATTAAGTAGAATGAGCTAAAGACACTAGACTGGGAGGAGTGTAACAGATCAAATATACAGTATGGGCGGGCAATTGCAAAGCCACCAAGTATAAAAATAAAACACCAATAGCAAGGGCAGGGTGGGAGAAAAATCAACTCAGAAAAATAGCACTTTCAACACAGATCAGAAGCCAGCAAATGTGATGTTAAATCAATCAAGCAAAAGCAATTAGAATACTGTAGAACTTTGGAAAGAAGTGCCAAACAATATAATTATCAATTTATATCTTGAGTTGTTTCAGTAGCACTCTCAGTCAGAACTCAATTAGATTCAAGCAATGACTGCCTAGTATACTAGTCGGTATTGCAAGACAATGACTTCATATTGTGATTGCTTAGAATATTGCAGCTCATCAGCTGTAGTATGATATATGTGGATGTTCATATTGCACATGTACGGAGTGGTAACTCAATCCTGACTATTGCACATTCAGGAAATAATAGCAAAATGAATCAGGGTAAGTGTACCAGTTAATAAAGCAATCTGCCAGAGTAATAGTTATAGATAATACTTCACAACAAGTGGCATATTGATCTGATTATTCACTGTCATGCATGCCATTCAAGTTCAGCAGCCTTATGGTAATTCCAATGCCCTGGACCAGCTCAATCTGACCCCCACTAGAGGAAGCAACATACTTGACCTGGTTATCACCAATATTGGAGACTGTTGCTCCACAACTATTGTCAATTCCTCCCTGGTTAAATATGACCAGAAACTGATCACCATGGAAATTTCCATCTAACCTATACACCCCGCTAAGGTGACCACCATGAAAAATGTCTCTAAAGCCATCTTTGTGCTCCTAAAATCAGAGGTTAATAACTTCTCGGTACCCATGCCAATGGAAAATAGCTGCATGACTGCCGAAACATACACCAATGCACTGTAAGACCATGTACACAAATGCATGGACCTTGCCATACCAAATAGAACTAAGATGGCCTCCTCCAAAAAGCCAATCTGGTGGTCCCCAGCCATCAATAAATGCTACAACAGAAGGAGGAAACTGTTGCAGAAAAAAAATGAAGTCACAAGACTGGGAAACCTCCCTTATCAGTCTCAACAAAAAGCTGAGATCCCTTATCAAATCCTCTAAAGCCAGCTACGAAGGCAGAACTGCAGCTGACACCAAAGATAACCACAAAGCCTTCTATAGCTACATCAAAAACCTAAAAGACAATACCCAGGATTGCTCTGAGTTAATGGCACAATGGCACCTCCTATACTGAGCCAACAGATATAGTCAACATACTGGCCGATAGATTCAGTGCCAACTTTACTCCTCTACCCCCAAGGGCCCTATCACAATACCAGAAGAAAGCCTGGTACCCACCATTTCTGTGGCACAGGTAAAAGCTGCATTGTCCAAAGCCAAGAATACAGCATCCATGCTACCTGATAATATTCCTGGCTGCATCCTACATAAGCTACAAGACGAACTGGCACCACATCTGTGTGCCCTGTTCAATCACAACCTTATCTCAGGCCATGTCCCTAATGAATGGCGTACTGCTACAGTCATCCTACTCCATAAAGGGGGGAGCAATTAAAGACCCTGAGAACTATCGCCCCATTAGCCTGACGTGTCTGGTATGAAAAGCTATGGAGCGCATCATCGTGCACCTGCTTAACAAAGATATAGGCAATCTCCAAACTCTTGACCCCACACAAATTGGCTTTGTCAAGTGGAGATTCTGCCTGCTGAACCTGGTTGACTTCTTTGAGGCAGTCACCAAGGCTGAGGATGAGGGTAAGGCAGTGCATACAGCTTACCTCGACCTGGCCATGGCCTTTGATAACATCCCCCACTCAGGCATCATTAATGAACTCACCAAACTAGGCAACAAGCCTTACATCACTAGTTGGGTTGCAAATTGGCTCATAGACAGGATCCACAGAGTGAAAGTTGTGGAATCCAAGTCAGACTGTCAACCAGTCCTGAGTGGAGTCCCACAGAGCTCGGTCCTGGGCCATCTCCTGTTTGGACTCTACTTCTCAGAAGTCCAGGCCAACACAGAAGGACTCTGGCTGGCCAAGTTCACTGATGACTGCAAGCTAGGAGTCATTATCAACTCCCCAAGTGATGCAGACATCCTACAAAAGGGCCTCTCTGAGACGAATGACTGGTGTCGGAACCATGGCCTGAAACTTACCACCAAAAAATGCGTTATCATCCCCTTTGGGAAAAACTCAGTTCCCATGAATTACCATGTTGATGGAAGCCCACTGAACACTGAAGGGGGCATAAGAAACCTGGGCACCCAGGTCAACAGCCACCTCACCTTTGACCAACACATTGCCACTGTGGTCCGAAAGTCCTTCTACGTGGCGCATCTTATAACCAAAGGTTTCACATTCAGGAAGAAAGAGGTCATCATCCTTCTCTACTCATCCCTCATTTGACCAGTCATTGAATATAATGCCCCATTTGGCATGTACCTGACCAGACACCTACAACAGTTGGAAAGGCCACAAAAGTACCCCACAAAAAGGATCCTAGGCCTTAAATACATGTCCTACATGGACAGACAGAAGAAACTTCAGCTGTTCTGAGTCTCTTATCATCAACTTAGAAGTGATCTCTGCTTGACTTACAAAGCCAATTCTGACCCAGCCCTAATTAAAATGCTACACCTAAAGAAATCCCAATCCCCCTGTGGCAGATGCTTCAGAGATCACAACCTCATTACCACAATTAGCAGAACATGCTGGAGGGACAGGTTCATCTCCCAAAGACTGCCCATACTCTGGAATAAGCTTCCCATTCATGTCAGGCAGAGCACCTCACTGGCCCTCTTCAAGTGAAATCTTGAGGAGTGGATGGGTAACAGAAAGTTCACTCCCCACAATAGATGACTGGTAATCAGCTTGATCCTTGGCTAATGACCCATACTGTTAACCATCAAACCCAGCAGGGGAGGCCTACAATAAAGCACATGCAACACCAATAAATACCAAAGAGCACGTGTTTGGTGTACTGAAAGCTAGGTTCAGATGTATGGACACATCAGGGGGAGAAGGCAGAGCAGATGATATTAGTGAGTGCCATGCTACATAATGTGTTAACTAGAGCACTTGATGTTCTTACAGCTACAGGTGTGGGCAAACTACCCCAAAACCCTCAGAAATCTATAGCACACTGTAAAGCACTTAATTTCAACTTATTTTCTTAACGTTTTGTAAGTTACCTCTGCATGTTCCAGTCTCTACTATCAAAAGATACATTTGCACAGGTATATAGTTCATGAATATCTCTGTTCTTTTCCAGTAAGGTACACCGTGTTGCAGTTCATAAACTGCAGGATGCATTTTTCTTTTTCTTTTTTTCTCATATTCTTATGGAATATGATGGAACTGGTAATAGTAATTTCCATTCCTTGTGATGTCGTATAGCATATGCTGAGTATACCTCTCAACCTCTAAGTGCAAGACATCTGGACAAAGCCAAAATTAATGGAGGGAACAATTGCCAAAATTCAGAGGTAAATTTTAAATTTTGCTCTTGTAAACTTAGAGACTGGCTAGAAAAAAATGTTTTACATTAACAAGCATTTTCTGAAGAAATTTAAGTTTGAAGCTAAAATGTATGCCATTAGTTAGTGACTTTAATTCTCAATTACTTGGCAGAAAACTACAATTTTAATGAAGACCAGATGAAAAATATGAGACAAAAGTCTAGATATTCTGTGCAAATCTGAGCAGTTGACAGGTCTGATGCTAATGATTTTGGAAACAAACTCGGAGTTGCAGTTTGTCACATTTAAGTTGTGTTAGGTGTGCAAGATGTGTTTTGGAATCAAAAAGTCTTGGGCAGAAACCAAAAGTTATCTAAAGCTGAATAGCTAAGTACTTGGAATTATTTTAACATTTCCTCTGAAATCGCATCTGCATCTGGTGAGCTGAAGTAGTCCATCAGTGTTTTCTCTGCTGTCTGAAAATAGTTTTTGGAATCTGACCCTAAATGGATACTTACCTGGAGTTAAAAGCCAGTGTTCCGAGAGGTCAGTGACATGCGATTCTTGGATTTTTGATCTCGGTGTTATGAAAGTCTGGTAAGAGGGATTTCAGAGTTGTAAAGTAGACGTGTAAATATATATATATATATATATATATATATATATATATATACACACACACATATATATATATATATATATGTATATATATATATATATATATATATATATATATATATATATATATATATATATATATATATATATATATATATATATATATATATATATATATATATATATATATATATATATATATATATATATATATATATATATTTATATATATATATATATATATATATATGGGTCTAGGACTCTTGCACAAACGCACTTTTTACCGAATCACGAATGGGTGGGCATACTTACGAGAAAATGCTTTTCACCGAAGCAGCATTTTTGCATATGTATGCCTGTTGTGCCAGTCGTATTACAGTGCAGATGAGGAAAAATTCCCATTTCCCCACTGTAGTGTGATCTCAGAGTGAGAATATTAAAGTCGGGGGGTGTGGGGGGTGCAGGGGGACTTGCCCCCTGCATAAAAGTAGATTTAAATGTTTTTTTTTTAACATACTTTAGCAAAAGCGCTTTCTCGGTGGGCCTACTTTGATTCACTGAGAACTTATTTCACTGAATTTCCATTCACCCTCAAAAATCGCTGAAAGCTCAAATCACTGAAAACTCGTTTCACTGAATCACATTTCACTGAATGTAAGTACTGTTGGGCAAATAAAACATATATGCCCTTTTCCCCACTGTAGTGCAGTCCTGGAGTTAGTATATATAGTTGGGGGGTGTGGGTGGCACATCCCCCCCACATTGGGGGTGTGGGGTGGTATTGCCCTCCACCTACTTAGCTTTTATATTTATGAGTATCATTTCACTGAAAGCTAACAATATAA
>NC_056737.1:1858661057-1858673557 GCF_019279795.1 Protopterus annectens
AATATACAATAAAATGTAAAATTGTTAAATTATATAAAGTATATAAGCAGCAGTATAATGCAAAATATTTACACAATTATACAGAGAAAAAAAATAATATTGCTCATGGTAAATTTGCTCCTGGGAGAATCAGAAAGTATTATTTCTCAGTAAAGGTGGTAGTCTGCCTGAAGAACAAGTTGTTGTTGTTTGTCTTTCAGCTTTTCCTGTTAAGGAGTCGCCACAGCGGAACTCCGGTCCGCTAATAATTGGCAGTAGAGTTTTACGAAACGCCGAGGTGCCAGCTCGATGCTCAACCTTCAACGAAGGCATGCCCATTTACGCACATGTCTTTCGAATGCTACCCAATCGCGGGGATGACATGCAGACTCCACACAGCAGGCACTCCCAAGCCCAGCATCGAACGGGAGAACCTCTTGCTGTAAGGTCACAACGCTACCGCCATACCACCGCAAATCTTGCCTGAAGAACAAGTAAGGTAAAAAATAATGAGATAATCCAAGCATGCATAGGACACATTTAAGGTCATTCTAATAAAGGTAGGATGAAAAAAAGGAAATACGTTGCTAGATAAATAGAATTTGGGGTATCATCAGATCGCAGGATAGCTGGAGGCAGTTTAAATGGAAAGAGTAATACTACATGTTCTTCCAATTGGCTCAGTATCTGCATATACTAAGTAGTGGTTCAGGACATTGCATGTGGTAGCTATTTGCTTAGTGTGTTTTTTATAATCTTTATAATATATATTTACCATCTCAAAAGTGCTTACTCCTCTCTGTACTCTTCTTTTCTAGACCTAACACCACTCTTAAGTATTCAACTGTGGTACCACCTTTAACATTCCTATAAGAAAAGTGCAGTCCGGGTCTGAACTGTCTGCAAACAGCTACAGTTAACTTTGAGTAGGTGTCTAACTGTTTGAGCCAATCTTCATTTTCCCCTGGAGAGCACTGTGCTTTGGCTGTAAGCAGCCCCCCCTCACCACACACATCTTCCACTTTCTCTTATTATCTTATGTTAGCAAATAGTACCCATAACTGATCAATACTGTGTGTTTGTTTATTTAAACTATACCACAGTAGCCTACTGATACAAGGTTATCCTGGTTTTCCACCTGAGAAATTAAGACAAGACTTACAGTTTCAGAGCAGTCCTTGGTCAATTGTGATTGTTCTTAACACATACTTGTCTTGCTTTGTGATTGTTTCCAGCCCCTCATACAAGAACCTAACAGGGTCTCTACCCGCTTCACTCCCCGCCCTGCCGCCTATTCCTTCGGGCCGCCAGTGGTCCCACCTTTATTGCACTCAAACCCCTCCCATCTTTCCAATAGCCAACCACAGCGCTAACCCAACACTACCTCCTCCATATTCCCTCTACTATCACACCTCCTCAACTGACATGTACAAGCATACCTTTCCTTTGCTCACTGCATGCACTCTCCTTGCATATCTTACATCCTACCAAAGCTCCATCATTCCCCCACTCAACCACTACCACTGTACTACTACTCACACCACCACCCATGTCTCACCCATACTCAGCTCCCCTCCCACCAGCTCAAGAACCATCCCTATGTACCCCCCACATATTCTACCAACTATATTACCCAAACGTAAAGCATCCCTACAACTTAATATAGTAACCCTCCCACCATACCTATTACCCACAGAGAATAATCATAAAACTTCCCTTATAAACAAACACATTCAAAAACTGAGAAAACTAATAATCTCATGCATATCAAAACTAGCCCTAAGTAGAGACATCCACCCCAACCCTGGCCCTACCATCCCCAACCCCAATCCTCATAATCAGACTAGAAATCACAACTTCTCCCATATTACAGCCAATAGAAAGCCAAGTGACTTCCTTCTACTAAGCCTAAATATTAGAAGTATATCCAACAAAGTCCATGAACTCCATGCCACCATAGACTTATACTCCCCAGATATAGTCGTCCTGACAGAAACCTGGCTAAAACCTCACATTACCAGTGAGCAAATACTCCCTACAGGTTACGGCATACTAAGAGTAGACCCGCTAAACAAAAGGAGGTGGTGTAGCTATAATATTTAAACAACATCTAAACATCCAGATCTTAAAATCATCAGCTCCACAAATAGGCAATGAAGAAATAATATATACCAACCTCAAAATTAACCGAAACAAAACCATCAACATAATTGGATGCTACTTCCCACCTGGCCAAAACATCCCTCCACTAGAAAACCTCAGCTGGTCTACCCACCATCTCCCCCAAGAAACTATCATCTTAGATGATTTCAATATTGACTGGCAATCCTGTTCTAGCAACAATCCAACCCATCATGTACACCTTCATGGCTTCACCCAACTAGTCCAGTCACCAACAAGGATAAATAAAAACTCCAGCAAGCACTCTACCCTGGATTGGATACTAGTCAGTAAGAACCCCCAGTCATATATAACAGGCTGCTTATCAGATAGCCTCGGTGATCACTCCCCAACATTCCTACTCAAAAAATACCTGTACCAAGCTAAACCTGTTGTCTATCGTCAAATACGTACAAAAATAAACATTAACCCACTCACATTCATCTCATCCCTCAAAGAATGTAACTGGCATGCTCTAAAGTACCTCAGTCTAGATGACGCAGTTGAATCTTTTAATACTACCTTCCTGAACATCCTTAATTACCATGCCCCCATAAGATTTTCCAGAACCAAAGCACAACCCTCCCCATGGCTACAGAAAACCACTAAGTCAGAAATGAAAAACAGGGATAAAGCCTGGGAGCACTGGCACAAAACCAAAACCCCTGCAGCTAGACAGAAATTCCTAGAACTACGCAATAGAGTCAAAAAGCTAATAAAACAGGACAAATTTCAATACTACCAGTCTGCCCTAGACTCCTCACAACACAGCCCCAAACAATTCTGGTCCTCCATAAACTCCATCCTCCACCCAGGTAAAGTCAGTACCCCTCCTCCTAACATCCCTCACTCCTCAGAAAATATTGCTACCTCATTCAACACACACTTCACCCAAACCATACTATCATTAGCTAAACAACACAACCCCCCTCCCCTCCAACCCACACCTTCAACTAGTAATCTCCCACTGCCTTCTCTTTTCTCCAGTACCTACCTCCAACATAAAAAACTCTTAACTAAACTTAAACCCACCAAATTAGCAGCAGACAACCTCCCAAGTGAATACCTACAAATCGCAGCTGATGCTCTGGCCTACCCAGTATCCATCTTGATTAACCGATCTCTGTCAGAAAGTTACGTTCCCACATTGTGGAAAGTCTCACATATAATTCCCTCCACAAAGGCGGACCCTCTGCAGAACTAACCAATTACCGCCCCATAGCTATTCTCTCTCCACTCTCCAAAATACTAGAGAGATGCATACACTCTCAGGTCTCACACTACCTCCTTACTAACAACCTCCTTTCCAGTACTCAGCATGGTTTCCGACCAAACCATAGCACCACCACTGCCTTACTCTCCTTTACTAACACTATCCTTCAGCATAAAACAATGGCTATCTCTCCTCTGCTACTTTCCTAGACCTATCTAAAGCATTTGACATGGTCCCACACAAACAACTTATCTCTGTCCTCAATAACCTATCCTTCTCACAATCAGTCACCAACTGGTTTCAGAGTTACCTGTCTGACCGCCAACAATCCGTTGTATGGCAGAATGACATATCTCCCCAACTACCTGTCTCCATAGGGGTTCCCCAAGGATCCATCCTTGGACCCCTACTTTTCTCTGTTTACACCAATAATCTAGCCTCTGCCACCAAACATGGCACACTCATCCAATACGCAGATGACTCTACCATCATCTGCTCAGCCCAGTCCCTACCCAAACTGCAGAACGTCACATAGGAAGAATTTTCCTCTGTTGAAACATGGTTATCCGATGCCCAATTAATACTCAACCCAAACAAAACTAAACTACTCATCTTCCAACCCACCAAACATACTCAAAACAACTCTCACTTTAACATCACAGCAAAAGACAACACCACTATATACCCAACTGAACACACCAAATTGCTAGGAGTGGAAATAGACAATAAACTAAAATTTGACATTCACATATCCATGACCATAAAAAAAGTCCACAAAAAACTAGGAGCATTATACCGAAATAAACAATTTCTCACCAAAGCAGCAAAGATTTCATTAGCAAATTCCCACCTTATCTCCACCCTACTTTATGCCTCTCCAGTATATACCAACCTAAGGCAATGTGATCTAAACATGCTAGAGACCTGCTACACAAAATCGCAAAATTCGCCACAGGGGCATCCTACCGTAGTCACCACTGTCTCTCACTTGCTGAACTGGGCTGGCTTGAACTCCCTCACCTCCTTCAGTGGTATCAACTCTCACTCGCCCACAAACTAGTAAACCATCCACTAAATGTCCCATCCCTCCAGAATCTACTCCAACCCTATCGCACCACCAGACCACTAAGATCCAGCAACAAAAATCACTTGCAGATCACTAAAGCCAATAACTCTGCTAGTGAAGCACTATTCTCTTGCACCATAGCCAAATTATGGAACTCACTCCCACCCACAATTACCTCCGTACCATCATGCACCAACTTCAAAACTTTATTAAAAGCGCACCTAAAAACATGCTGGCTATGCCCTTGCAACTCCCACTCTAATATCATCCACGCCATCCAACTACTACCTTTCTTTCACCTCCACTAACTACCTTGATGATAGCAAGCTCAAATGCTCATAAGCCTAGTACTTATTATACAGCAGGAACTTCTCATTGTTACATTTGTTAATGCTTGTTATGCACTTCACAGATAAAGATTCTAGTTGTCTACTGATGTACTATGTTCTTCATCTGTAAATATGTTGTAAGAAATTTCTGTGTTAAATTGTTAATCACTATGTAATCCAATGTAACTACTGTCTGTTTATTTTACTGTGGAGCTTTTCTCCCCGGGCCTCCGCTGAAAATGGACCCACGTCCAGTCGGACACTCCCGGTCAACAAATTTAAATAAATAAATAAACATGAGGGAATGAGTGGCTGATTGCCTGATAATATCATGTTGCTTAGTACAAAATGATCCACAATGCTTTGCTTATCTTCCTGTTTGTTAAACAAACTGTGATTTATAGGCTTAATTGTTTCATAAGCTCCCAGTTTTACTTTATTCCTAGATATTATCATTTCAAATCTGCCTTTTGTGCTCCATGTTCATTTCAAGCGCCATATCACTGAAGCTTTTTTTTCAAACATTGCACATTCACTTATGTACCTCCATTCTTGGGGGCCACAGCTAACTCCTGTAGTAACCCTGTGTTCAGCTGGCTCCATCTATGGAGATTATTAAAGAAGAAAAAAAAAACAAATAAATTGTCAGAACTTTCTTCCATATCACTTACACATGCACACATTCGTTTGGACAATTTAGAAGTCCCTATTCTGCATACCATATCTTTTGAATGCATGCATTTTCCAAAAGTAATCAAAGGTATGTCAGGCAGATCTGACTCAGACTTTTTAGAATGCTACTGTCCTGCATTCATTGTGAATAGCCTTTCTTTTTAACTCTCATTTTCTTGATTCAATTTCCTCTCTTTCTTAGCTCATCAATTACTGTAATTTTTGAATTATATTCTATAGTTTAGTAGGCTTTACAGCTTGAAAGATTTTACCAGAAGGAAAAAAATTTACATTTATAACATGGCATTTGTCTGATTTCTCACAGATGCTTTGAAAGAATGTTAACTTTTTGACACATGACACCAGTGCTTTGAATTTGTGTAGAGTGTCACTGGCAGAACTCTTCCTGCATTCACTTTCAGCCCACCCTTTGCATTTTGTAATATGCTTTCTGTCATAGCTTCCAGGTTAGCAGCTATATAATTAGCTGGCAATTGCCAATCTCTTCTTAAATTGTAGAATTCCATTTGGCATTCTTTTGTCCTTGAACATGTCAGAGTTAGTTATTGATAAGCTAAACGTATTTGTTATCTCTGGAATATAATTGGCTAGCTCTTCAGAATTTAGAATTAGTTATTTCATCTGTTTCTGCTGCCTTGTTGACCTTTGATTATTTCAGATATTATAACAATTCTTCAATTGTGCTTTTCATGCCAAAAGAGCATGTCCTTCTGAATTATAAAATAAAAGTAGCAATTTCAATGTATGTTATATTTTCATTTCAGCAACCAGTTTTTGTGCTCAAAGTCACCCTTCTAGCTTATATCATTTTCTAATAAGTAATCTTAAAATTTCTTGATTTTATTCATATCAGGGTGTAAGCAGGTTTCATTCTTTCTTATTTCCACCTTATAATAATAATAAGTATTGATTTGTCTTTACCATTTTTGCTGTTTGGTTATTCTCAGTATTTTCTGTGAGTGCTTGATCAAGAAACTGTATTTAGGTTGTATTAGGTACCAAACACAAATGTCTCCTTTTACTATGCAATTATACGATGTTAGGCTTGAAACATTTCCACCTAAATGCATTAATTTTTACTTTTACTGTTACATGCTGCTCACGTTAACATTACCCTCTAAACACTTATGAAGTTACGAATTACAGGAAACACCAGGTCCAAGGGAAAAGACAAAAACTAAAAGTTTTGCACAGGAAAGCAATATAAAACCACACACCATGCACTTAGCTGAAAATAATAAAATTTAATTGAGCGCGCATTGAAGTTATGAAATACAAAGATATGCCCAGATATTTGCATGTACCATCCAAATATTTACACTACGCAGGCTACGAAAAACTGCACTCTAAATTCCATAGAACATCTGAAGCCTTATTTATTGTTTAGCATGAAAGATTCCTTTTACCTGAATAAAAAAAGCAGTTCTGAAAAATTTGTGGCATTCCAAAAGATGTTGCTTTACAAACTGCAATTACTCCAAATAAAGCAGAAAAACACCATGTTGCACTTTGTCCAGAATGCTGAACCCAGTTAAACGTCAAGAATCATTCTCAAAACAAGGCAAGATTTATCAACAACTGCCAATGCATGCTGCAAATACTGGTACAAAGATAAGTGTGGAAATACGTACAGAGGATTAAAAACTATGAGCTGTTAATGAGCTGCTTCTGTAGCCCAGGGTTAGATTCCCCTTTGCCTCCATTTGCTGATCCCCCCAACATACAGATCCATGACTATAAATATACTAACTGGAGATTACATTGCAGTTGGAAAAGGTTTAAATATATTATACCACTATCTCTCTGCCTCATCAAAACATACCTCTTTGCAGTGTAAGTCAGTGGTATCTAAGTATCTACTGTCATTCACTTGTAATGATACACAGCAGTGAGCACACGTCCATTCATTGAACTAGTATTGCTTACATGTGTGTGTGTGTGTGTGCGTGTGTGCGTGTGTGTGTGTGTGTGTGTGTGTGTGTGTATGTATTATTTGATTAATTTATTAAACAAGTAAACACACTTAGCAGAAACCATCTGGTGAAGTTACTTGCTAAAAGTCATGTTCCAAAACATATTAGAGAGCTAAGCGAAAGATGATCAAGTCCATAGAATGGTTTTCATGAGAAGTAGTGGTGGTGGTGGGGTTATTGATAAAGTTTGTCAGCAATGGATAAGCATTCTTTAGCTATTTAATACATTTATATCTCCTCTCTCTCTTTCTCTGTCTATGTACACACACACAAACACACACACACACACGCACACACACACACACACACACACACACACACACACACACACACACACACACACACACACACACACACACACACACACACACACACACACACACAACACATGCACATACACACACACACACACACACACACACACACACACACACACACATATATATATATATATATATATATATATATATATAGAGAGAGAGAGAGAGGGAGAGAGAAGATATAGACACTATATATATATATATATATATATATATATATATATATATATATATATATATATATATATATATATATATATATATATATATATATATATATATATATATATATATATATATATATATATATATATATATATATATATATATATATATATGTATTATATTTTTGTCTAAAATAGACCAGTTGGGGAAATATCAGTCACTGAGGGCCTACTCTAGTCTGAAAGGTCTGTTATTACTGGATGTAGAAAAAGGCCTTTGACTAAACACACTCTTGTATTTCATAGGTTCATGGGTAAGTACTAGGCTGGCTTCTTTTGTGGGCCATTTTAAGCCCAGCCAGTATCCCTTTAGGTACTTTAATTAACCTTTCCAGTTTGGTGTTGGAGTGGCCTTTCCCAACCCATGGGATCATATTATAGAACATTTGAGGGGACTCATATGTAGGATATAGCATTTAGGAGCTACCTCTCCCCATTAGTAACAGAGGGTCAGTTCTGGAGTAAATTTTCTATTACCCATACATAGATCCAAGTTGGGCTTGAATGTAGACAGGGATGAACTTTGTTTTACATGGATAGGAAGTCTGTACCAGAGCAGCAGTATTCTCTGCGAGATATTTCCTGTCCTTCCAAATCATTCTATTGATGTTACAGAAGAGGTTTAGATCCCTGTATTGAGTATTTCTAATATCATTCAACTTGCTAATGTGCAGTAGGTTCATCAGTATTGGGTCAAAGTATGCCTTGTATGCCAGACAGAGGTCAGCTCTTAGCTGTCTGTAGGATACAAAGTTTAGTGACAGGGCTTTAAGTCAGTCTATGTAGGACATATTGCTTAGGTTTTTTTTTTCCTTTCAGTAAGGTATCTCTGTGGGTGTTCCAATTGTTACATGTGTCTGGAGAAATGCATAACAAAGATGGTATTATACTCAATGATTGGTCCAATATGGGATGAGATGATAGGCTGAAAGTTATTTGCAGACAGCGCAGCATGCTGAAGGAAGACTTCAGCGCACCTGCTGTGGATGCAATTCCAGAAGACACACTGAAGACACATCGACTGCCTAAGTATTCATTGTAGGATAATTAAGAATTCTATTCACACCAGTGCGATTAGAAAAAAACATTATGCACACACAACATAATCCAAATATAACAAATACCCATGCTGACTCATTTTTGAAATCCTCAGCACATACATTATGCACTCCAAGCAATTAATGTGAATACTATGGATTACACTGAAATCCATAGCAAAACTGAAAAAAAAAATAACATTGTAACCTGCTGTTAATATACTGCAACAGTCAGCAGTGATGCAAGCCATAAATGAGGATTTGGCTGTACGTCCTAGAAGGCAGTCAACTAGAGTCAGGGTAAGGTTGAATTAAACCAGTTGTCAGACCAGAAAATAATTGACAGATGCCATCTAGACAGAAAAATGGTGCAGACTGTATTTAACATGTGTGCCCCACACATGTCTGTGCAGACTCTGTGAGGAAATCCCATTCCCCTTGAAATTAAAGTGTGACTCAGTCTGGGTGTACTCACATCTGTGACATTCCAGAAACCCATGGGTGAATGCTGTGGGACTATCACAGACAGTTGCCAGTCGTATCCTAGCAAAAGTACTAGAAGCAATGTGGAACATGGCCAGTGACTACATACACTTCCCACATGGAGTGGAGAAATATAATGCACCAGTTCTGCAACATCACAAACATCCCCCATGTACTCTGTGCAATAGATTGCACACACATGCCTATCAAGACCCCGGTACATCCAGAAACAGAGTGATACATAATAAGAAAGGGCTGGGCATCCATCATTGTGTGTGTAGCAGATGGCAGCTTAACAATCATCATGGCAACACACCATGCAAGTGTCCATGATGCTGCCATTTGAAAGGAAAGATGACTCGGGCTACATTCCAGCATTGTAAAATTCCAGAGTAATTGCTGCTGGTTAAGTACAGGAGCACAACTAGGATGAAAGTTATGTATCTTCCTCTAAACAATATCCAGTTTGAAAAAATGTGTTTTGACTCCCCACAACAAGTGACTGTGGTTATCCCTTTGAGCTGTGACTAATGACCCCATACTATGAACCATTCAACCCAGGCCTACAATAGAGCACACACAACAACCCAAAACTTTATAGACTGTGTGTGTTTGGTGTACTGAAAACTAGGTTCAGCTGTCTGCACATATCTCGCGTGCACTGCAATACAAACCTGAGAAGGCAGAACAGATAATAATGGTGTGTGCCATGCTGAATCCAGAGCTTATTTAAACAATCCTATCTTAGTTTGTGATTTACTGTGGAGTTCACTAGTAAGAGAAGTTTTATTTGAATTTATATTTTATTTTTTACAACTGATTTTCACTGTTTGTAGGAAGGAAGGAATAGCTTGTATTCAAGATTTACTTTGATGTATATTTTGTTGCTTTACCTTTAATTTTCACTATTGGCTGTTAGAAAGGGATAGGGTTTAGACAGGCAAGCTCTAGCCATACCAAGGGACCTAGTCAGCTATAAAGTCACACAGACTGCAGAGGAAAATCCAGAGCTTATTTAAACAACCCTGTCTTGGTTTGTGATTTATTGATCGCTAGTGCTAAAAAGAAGTGCAACTGTGAGCGATAGTGAGGAATTACAGCTTTTATCTGACTTTCAGAACTTGTCCAGTCAGAACAATAGCCTCACTGTACTTACTTTAGTATTTAGTTGTATTTTGCTTGTATGATTTTTTCAAAGAAGTTGATTTAAGTTCTCTTTGAATTCTGATTTTGATTATTCTTTTCATTTAAAATATTTAATTTGTTTGAAGCTGAATATGGATTCCTTAAATGAGTATGCAATTAATGATTTGGTAAAGCAAAAATAGCTTGTACAGTGCAATAAATACTATGCATATTTAAAGGTAGCACCCAATATCACTGGTGATCTATGTTCCTCATGTCAAAAGTTGGATGATTTGCTGACTGTTATTAGAAGTAAATCTAGACTTACTGATGATTGCACATGTGCAATTGGCACGGCTTGGAGAACTGTTATTACATATATTAGTGACTGGACAGGTGAGATAAATAATGTTAGGCAAAGAGCAAATAGAACACATTTAGGAAAGGAAGTGTCTATTGTCTGTAAAGATCATTCCACCTCTATGAAACAAGATGATGTCCCTGACAACTTTGGAATTCTGGATGCAAGTATTCAGCATTCTGAGGATTCAGAGTGTTTAGAAGCAAACAAAAAAAGAAAGCAAGGAAGAAGTTCACAATAAATAAAGAAGAAAAAGAAACCGATAAATGCCTGTATAGTAAAGAGAAAATATAGTAAAAAGGACACTGTTTTTATGTAATGCACAGATTACAGAGAATGATAACATTTTTCTATTAGAAAACCTTCCGTCTTAAGAAAAAGACATGGGGGCGTGGCTAGGATGTAGACTGGTTGGCAGCATCTTTTCTCAGCTCTGCACTCAAAAGATATTTCTGACAGGAATTTTTAAAAACTAGATATTGTAGACAAACCTATTTTGTTGAATTACTTCTACTAATATCACTAGAAGTCTACAGTGCAAAAAATTTGGCTTTAAACATTATTTTTCCTGTCAAAAACAAGAAGGAAGGTATCTGAATCTACTGAAAATGAGCTTTTCTAAGCATACCACACAGGACCAGATGATGAAAAAGGAGATACAGTCTTTATTAAATGCTATACAAGACTTGTCAGTGAAATCTGACAAAATGAATACCAAACTGGACACTTTTGAGGAGAGATCTACAAAACAAATACAGCAACTACAAAAAATAATGACGCAAAAGCTGACATAGAGAGATCCTTAAATGATACTGAGGGCAGACTCTCAGAACAAGATCTTCAGCTACATTTTTTATCACAACAAAATGCTTCATTACAAAATAAAATAGAGGATCTAGAGAACAGGTCCAGACGAAATAACCTTCGCATCTATGGGCTACCAGAGAAAACAGAGGGAGATAACATGGTGACTTTCCTTACTACCTGGTTACCAGAAGTTTTAAAATTGCCTGAAACTCTTTCTTATGGAATTGAAAGAGCCCACAGATCCTTAAGAGCTGCTTCATCAACCATCAAATCAAAAAATCACCCGAGATAAATAATAGTAAAGTTTTTTTCATCACAGGACAAGGAACTTATTTTAAAAACAGCATGGTCAACTTCTCCAGTTTAATACAAAGACAACATAATCAGATTTGATAATGATTATTCTGCTGGAGTTATAACTGCAAGAAAAGAATGTCTCCCTCTGATAAAGGAATTGAAAAAAAGACAACTTAAAGTCCACTTGCTGTTCCCTGCAAGAATAAAAATATTTTTTACTGAAGGTCCTAAAACTTTTGACACTCTGCAAGCAACAGTTTCTTATCTTTCAGCTAATAAAACCTTGGATAATGTGGAAGAAATGGATTTCTCCCAATTTGGGGTTAAGCATCACTTAGAAAAAAAATGAATGGAGTACTGCTGACAAGAAGAACAAGAAACGATAAAAGACATATGAAAAACACAAACATTATTGTCTTCTATTTGCTCTGTA